>NC_084473.1:6052500-6245000 GCF_027409185.1 Cynocephalus volans | reverse complement strand
GTGCATGTGAGTGTATCAAGCCAACTTTTGAATAAATAATGTAACAAAAATGAGTGTCAACTTACTGATAATTTGTTTCGTTTTGGTCCAGTTGCAGGCATGGCATTCATATCTTTTGCTCTCTCTTGAAGTTTTTAACAGTAATGTACAAGTAGGATTCAGCAGAATTATCCTAAATACAGATTTTCTCAGGTAGGATAGAAGGGAGTAGGATTAGGAAGTCTGGAAAAGGTCTGGGAAAGTGAACCCCGTTTTGCAGGTCTCAAATTACTGGATACATCCTGTGTCCAGATCTATCATATTCATGTTTGAGTTTGGTAGATGTCTGTATTTCTTTCACAGTGTCATTAATCTGTCCTTTTCATATGATTATGTACTGGATATACTTCCAGATTAATCTTAAAATGTACCAGTTATCTCAATGATTTGACTGGCTCCCTAATAAAAACAAACACATAAAGCAAAACCTCTTTTTCTGGCGTTTGAGGAATATCTTCTTTAAATATGAACATTGCTTTAAAGAATCAATATTTACCAGGGTATTGGTGTTGGTGTGACATTAAATCTCAGGCCTTCTTTCCTAGGAACAGGACTACTGCAGCCTCTTCATCTAAGAGCAGCATGACCTGATGGCTTGTAAACAACGAGAACAAGTTGCTGTTGAGGTTAAATCTCAGGTGAGATCTCCATGGGATACGTAGCCAGCGTTTAACGTTTGGAAACTGCTTGACACAGACACATACTTCAGTTATACGTGTGTCTGTATGTTTCAGTGCTGGAAAGCAGTACTGGGTAAGAAGACAGCCAAGTGTGTGCGATCAAACATGAAGTCTATGTCCGGGCAGGTGTATCAATTACCTACTATTGTGAGTTACTCAAGTCTAGGTCTTCATGCTAATCATCGACATGTCATTCAGGATGACTCGTTTTGGAGTGAATGGGCTTTCAAAATCAGTGGCTAAATTGAACACAGGAAAAATAAAATAAAATAAAATAAAAACAAGTCTAAGGGGGAACTATCGGGGCAATGGGAAAAACCTGACTCTGTGAAAGCTCTTTCAAAGAACACAACCCCGAACCGCAAGCATTTTATCTCCCGTACAGAAAAGCGGATTCTTTGCGGCGGAGCTGTGGGAGGCGGCCCAGGACGCTTGTCCAGGGACGGCGCTGCAGGCAGCTCCCGGGCGGCCCCGGCCCTCACCTGCGGCTGCGCAGGCCGCGGCTCCGCGTTCCGCTCGGGCTGGGCGGGGATCTGACCTCCTGCTCCTCCTCCTCTTTCCCCGCCCCACCCTCAGCGACTCTGTTTTCGGCTCAGCTGCTCTTGCAGACATTGGCGTCTCCCCGCTCCTCCTCCGAAAGGACGCACCCGGGCTCCCAGCCACCTGCCTGGCCCACAGTTCTCCCGAGACCCCCTTTATTAAACTGCTGCCGCCGCCGTCTGGCCCTCCTTCTGCCAGCTGCCTCCTTGCCCGACCCCCTCCGACCCCATCTGCAGTGCCCGCGCGGCCGTGGAGCGGGCAGGTGTTCCGCGCCGGGGGCTGCGGCTGCAGGTGGAAGGAGCCAGGTGCTCTGGACGCAGAGGGAGCCAGCGGGGGGCTTGTGAAGGGCTCCTCCCGGGGCGCCGGCAGGAGGGGACGGCCAGAGGGTGCTGGACACGGACGCCCCTCCCGGCGGCAGTGGGTCATCGATGGATCCCCGTTAGGAACCCTCCATGTCCCCTGTCCCACTTCCTCACTTGTGGCCTAGCTTCTGACCTCTGATGCCAGCAGCTTCCTTACTCAGGCTGAGTCCCTGCTATTAAAATGTAATCCCCAGCAGCAGCATTGGCACTGTCTGTCAGCTTCTTAGAGATGCGGGTCTCAGGCCCTCTCTTCAGATCCCCTCAATCACAAGTGACTTTTGTCCCGCTCACCAGGTGACCTACCTGCATATTAATGTCTGCAGAGCACTCCAAGCCACCTTCCTAAACCCAAGAGACCGCTGACTGGTCATTTTCTTGCTCAGGCACCTTCCGTAGATTCCTGTCCTCTCCTAAACTGGGGATAACCCCCTCTCTGTCCAATCCAGCCTCTGAAGAAGGGCACCTCTTTCCTTCCCCAGGCCAATCCTTTACTCTCCTTCTCCACCTGAAAACAATGGTGCTATATGAGAAGAAATGCCTTATACTTATCTTCTTTAATGGCATTCGGGCAGCTTTCAAAAATGTGTAGAAAACAGTAGATCAAAATCAAAATGTTAGATATTCTGGGCAAAGGCAAAATAGGTTAGAAAAAGCCAAAGACCAGTAGTAAAGCGTGGTCCCTAAAGTGCATTCTAGTATCAGTAAGAGGCCAAACATTTGGCTCAGAGTCAGCAAGTAGCCAAGGCCAAAGAGAGAAATGTAACCCAGTGCACAACCCAGGTATTCATAATGATAAAAACAAACCAGATGCTTTTGCAGAATATATTATTTTTATTCCTGAGACATGGAAGAATTGTTTTTCCTTGTGAAATCTCAAAATAAGAGTACATTTTCATAAAGAGCAATTTCCATAATAGTTTTAAAAAGTAAATCCAATACTGAGTGTCACCATTTTTTCCAATATCCTTCAGGGGAGGTGAGTTCATTCAATAATCTTCATGCACAACAGGGAAATGACAATCTGAGAGGTTGGAACAGTGCAATGCACTGTGCTGCTCCCCGGTGGCCTGGTTAATGGAACAAAGAGGCGGTCCTCCGTGGATGGTGCAACTTACACTTCTCTTATGTGAGCAGGAAGTTTAGGTTGAACGCTCTAGAAATGTCCCAAAATGCAGAGATTCTACACTGGTGATTGTGGGCAGATCTGCTCTTGGTAGGTAGGTTGAGGATGGAAGAGGCCACCCTCATTATCAGTGTGACAATGGCTCAATTTTTAAGACATGTTTGTCCATCCAATCTTCCCTTCTTGTAAATATTAGGACCTATGTTTACAGGTTTGGTTTAGATCATTGTGTCTCTACTGAGAAGTCAAATATTCTTACGGTAGACCTCTCCTGCCCTTGAAAACAGCTCTACATTTTTGCCTGCTATACCATAATTTTAGGCGGGAATCACAGAGGCTGTGGGAGGAGTGACTCCTTAAAACTGGCCAATAAACTTCTTCTATGATGATTTAATCTCTTTCTAACCTTCCTGACTTTATAGAAAAAGCATTCTTCCATAGGAAACCCAACCACAATTCCTTTTAAAGACTGATATTTTGATTTGTTTAACATAACAGCATGTCAATGGGCATTTAAATCTTCCTAAACTGTATCATGCTGGAAAGAGAGTAAAGAAAGAGAAAAAGGAGGAGGCTCTCGGGCCTACTGCCTATTAGATTCTTTTCATTTACCTCATTTAATCTTCTTGGCAACCTAATAAAGTCAGGATTAAAAGCTCTATTTTAAAGATGACAAAACTAAGACTCAGAGAAGTCGAGTCACCTTACTAATGTCATAGAGTTAACAAGTGGTACAGCCTCATTCTAATTCAGAATTTCCTGGCTCTAGAGCACATATCAAAATTCATTTTATCAAAAGTTGATTGAGTATCTATGAAATTTATGATACTATCAAAATACTAGAGGACAGTAGCATTTTTAAAAAGCTTGGCTTCTATTCTCAAGGATTTCACAATCTAGAGGGAGAGTCAGAGATACAGCCCCGTAAGTGTCCTGTAGTAGGAGCATTCACATAGGTAGGTCATAAACAACCTGCCGGGGAAGACGGAGAAGGGAGTGATTAATTCTGACTACAGAGATCAAAAAGAGCTTCAAAAAGCAAGTGATATTTGATCTTGGCCTTGAAGGATGAGTAGGATTTCAACAGATGGAGAAGGTGGGATGAGTATGATTTTCTATTTTAGGAGGCTCCTGGTTCTCTGTATCCAATACTAGATAAGAAACGTCTGAGCTCAATATTTTACAAAATCATAAGAGTTGTTTTTGTCAAATATCAGTGAAAATTTAAATTCAAGACTCCTTATGTGGAATGAATTCTTGGACGTTAGACACCTCATCCTGTTTCTCTTGTATGAGAGATGGCTGATGGGGTCATTCTTCCCTCAGTCATCTCCCATTGATGGAATACAGTTTTGTGGTCACAACAATGAAAAATGTAAATTTTATAAAGCTAAAAATTTGTGAGGCCTGAGCAATCCTTTTTATTACACACATTTTAGATGTTGAGTGATTAGTGTACTTTCCTGTTAGAATCATTACAGCACAATGGATGTAAGGGCTAGTTTTTGTTCTTAATGATTGGGTGCATTTTAGTATCCTAAGGGCACATCATTCTAACCCTTGAAGTCACTGCTCACAATTTTCGTGTGGAGGCAGTTGTACTTTCGCACATTCAAAATAAGCCTTGGAGGTTCTCTTGTTCTAAATTGCCTTATTTTCCTTTTCACACCAAGTCCTAGCTCGCACTTGTGTTGTATCTTTCCTCTTCCATGCCATTTAAAGAGCAGCCTTCTTTCCCCTGGTAAACTGAAGGTCGTAATAACAAGGGTCTTCATTAAATGAGACTGTGGGACAGCAAACTATGAAGAGGGGCTATATTTCCTGTGATATGTTCTGAGATTGCGATGTGTACTCTTCTCCAGTACTTTTATCTATACATGTGAAAGGTCGGAGTTATACTTAAATAAAATCACAGCTTTCTGTGGACAGGGAAGCCCATGGCCTGTGGTCATGCTGGAGATTCCTTTTGGACTTACGACCAAAGGTCTCCCAATCCCATGTAGACATATGCATAGAGAAACGGTGAGGCTGTGGTGCTGAGATTCACACAGGACTCGTAAGGGAACTGAACCTTGTGTACACATAAACTTGAATTGACTATTTACAAGCACATTCCCAACACTTTATGTTGGATATTTTTTAATGTACTATGTTAGGATGAAATTAACTCTGTTCACATAAAAAATGGACTACCAGTTGGTATAACATTCAGAGCCAGAGAAGAAAATAGATCCATTTATCTTTCATTTCTTCCCTCCCTTCCTTCCCACCCCTCCCTCCTTCCCTTCCTGCTTCCCTTCCTGCTTCCTTTCCTCCTACTCTCCCCCCCCCCAACCCAGTCCCCTAAGAGTCGTCCTCCTGGCTGGCTTGGCACTCTACTGTCACTGGCTTTCTACTGAATCACTGGGCTGTTTGTGTCTTCCCAGAACATGGTTGTTATGTTTTTGCCACTTCCCCACAGAGGAACTCAGAGTAGCCTTGTGGCAAACCAAAATTTCCGACAGAACGTCAGGAGGCTGATGCCATTTAATGATATTCAGGCCATGCAGAAAAGAGCAGCTGCCCTGCGGGTGGTATTCCAGAAACGCTCCCCAGCACCCAGCAGGAAGCTGGATAAGTTTAATTTGGTGAAGCAAATTTAATCATTTGCCTCTTTGTAAATGGGGACACAGGAAGAAACAAAAAAGATTTTCTCGGTAGTGTTTTCATAAAACTGCTGCTCCTGATAGCACAAATGTTTGAATTTCCCTTTCATGGGATTTTTAGAATGGCACAGTGTTCCAGTAGCTGTCAAGTTGCAAGCATGTGTTATCCTAGGGGCACAGAATCTCAATCCATATCTCTGATCTCACCCCTTGCATGGAGCTCCAAAAGCATGTGATACATGCTTATTAAAGGAAATAAAATGGATTCAGATGCTTTTGTCCAAGGCCAAAGAAGTCTTTTCACATTCTTCATTTTTTTTTCTTTACTAATTAGGAGCAGCCCCAATTCATTACATATGGATGCATTTATAGATTTTCAATTTATGTCTGCTTTTTGTTTCAGCAAACCATCTGTAAATTGAATCTACAACAGAAAAACCTGCCAACCCAGAAAACTCTTTAATACTAATTATGGCATGAGCCTAGATTAGGAGCAATCTTTTCTAATCACTCAGAATTTACCATGGGCTTTATGACAATGTCATCACGTGGCTCCTCCTGATGGTGGCCGTCTCGATGGTGCTCTGCGCATTCACATTGGTGTCAAGGCTCTCTGAAAAGACACATGTAAGTTTAAAGAATCTTAAAGTTGTCAAATAAGTTTATCTGCAGGTAAATATCAGATCTTTCAGAAAGAGGTTGCATTATTTTAGATCATTTCTACTGCATTTAATCAATTTTTCTCCTGTGGTGTGTAAACTGGAGCTAAATATTACATACTTGAGGCTCTTGAATGTAAATAATTTATTTCCTTTCACCGTGAATGAGTGACCATCTGTGTCCAGGTCTCCGTCTGTTTATTCTAACTAATGCCTGAATTTTAGAAGCAAATATATCTAACTTGGAACTAATTTCTTTATTTTTCTTCATCACCTTGATCAACAACATCATCATCATCATCACTATCACCATTATTGTCATTTAAAATTAAGCTTTGGCAAGCACGATGCTGCACTGAATGGCAAGAAGGCTGCAGGTCCTTGTGTTCCTAGAGACACTTCGTTTTCCAAGTGGGGGTAGGACTAGCATTGTTACAAGTTTGGGGGAGTCTCTCCTCTGCAGGCTGGGGCTGAGCGTAGAAAACGTTCTTCAGACCTGGATCCCAGCACTTTATTATTTTTTTTAACCACTTTATCCTTAAAATAAGTCTCTCTTTCTCTCCTTTGGTTTCGTCTTGCTCAAGAACCCTGAGTAATACTTGTCTTTTCTCATGGAGAAAGGACCCCCACAAAACCTGTGACCCTCTGCTCCCCAAGTGTGTACAGAGAAGTGGAAGGCATGTGCAGATGTCACCTGGGTCGACGCAGGGACACTCAGCTGCATCACAGTGATAACGCAGCCCGTGTAGTCAGGATACCCAGCTTGCAAGTGAAAGAACCAGGACTCAGCCCACATCAAACTCTGTCTGCAAAGCAAAGCAGTTTTCAGGACAACTTCACCTTCCAAGATGATAATTCTACTTGAGATTGTTTCCACTGTTTCTTTGCTTTTTGTGAACTTTTTAAAAACGTAGAGAGAGCACTTAACATCTTTTCCAGATGCACTTATAAGTTTTTTATGATATCATTTCTAAAATTTTGGAATGGACAAAGGACTTATAACTGTAATTTTTTTCAAATGCCTTAGAATTTGCCAGTCAGGCATAGTAGCTATATATCTCAGTCCCTAACTGAAGTGTTATAAGGAGTGCAAATTTCTTCTTGCTTTTTCATAACTCAATGTAATTTTTGTTTTCTGTCTCTATTCAACTCAGCTGAAAGAAATTTAATCTTAGATGTCTGGGATCCTCTCTTTCCCTAGGGTCGAACTAAAAGTCTAGGGATGTATGTTGTAAGACACTGGGGGGTGCTTCTATTCCTGAAGTTATTTCTGCCCACAAGTTGTACCTGCTCAGCCCTCCACTGTCACCCCATCCTGATGTTGGCTCACACAGATCATCTTCTTGTGTTTCTTCTTGTCCCTCCAGGTGCAGTCAATCTCTCCAATGTCAGGTGTCATGTGCTGGGATCTTCCTGCCTCTGTGTGTCACGCCAGGCCATGAATACGAAGCCCCATCTCCTTTGATCCACTCCAGAGTCATTGCCTGTCTTGGTTTTACTGCCTCCTTGGGGTTGCTGGCAGGAATCAAGGGATAGAACCTTCACCATCTATAACTCCACTCCCACCTCTTCTCTTTCCTTTCCAAGCACTTGGAGAATCTTCATAACAATGGGGTGGTGTGAGCAGGAGAAAAGGGAAAATGACTCTTCTTAAACCCCATTTACTTAAAAATTTTGTCTCCAATCTCCTATGTTTCCCTAAATCCAAAAGTATTAGGACTTTAGAGCTCCAAGCCAGGAGGAGACAAACAGACTATCTCCTTTGCAGACCCCAATACTTCTCTTCTGGGAGGCTGGGAGTAAAGAGAATTCCATTGGCAGCATGGCAGGAGAAGCAGGGGTGGGAGTATAAAGTACAGCTAATAGGGAAAAATCAAACTCGGTGAATATTTTAGATCCCTTATACCATCACACAGCTATGAGAAACCCACATTCCAATGGTTATTGGGGTAGTAATGTTTTAAAACATGCTTTTTTTTTAGATTGTGTTCTAATTGATTAATATAATCTGGCAGTTTTATCCTATGCTTGGAGAGCCACATCTTATCTATCTTCCCCTTATTTTCCTTGCCTTTTGCCCTTACTTCTCTGGGTCCAGCACAATGCTTGATACACTGCAGGTGCCTATAAATATTTGTTAAATAAGTGAATGAATGATTTTCAGATTCCCTAAAAGAATCATAAAACAACACAACAACAACAAAACCCTCTCTTTTGAGTGTGTCTCTTTGTTTGGGCTTGCTGATATAAAGCATAGACTTCAATTGTTCTGACACATTACCACGGGCATCTGCGTTATAAAGACGCAGGCAAACAGATGCTAGTGTGCTTCCCACAAACGGTTGTCTGCAAGGAGTGTGTATAAATCAGACTGTTCAGTCTGGAATCCGTTCAGTACATGCATGTTACACTCTTGAAGATTTGCTGATTAAATCACCCAAGCCAAAAACAGTTACAGTAATTCCAGACTCCAATTGGATTCCAATGTCAAGGCAAATCATTTGTGAGCACTGAGCTCATTTAAGCCTGGGAAGTAAACATCACAGGAGAGCTGTTTGCTTTCCATACCACTTTATTGCTCAGTCCTTGCATTCATTATTGTGTCTAGCAAATCACACATCAAAATGCCATTAAATAATGCTGTTGAATAGGTTTTCTTTTTCTGCACAATTGACTATAATGTGACCTAATAGATTGTGTTAATACTTCAACGGGAATTTATAGTCTCTCCAAATCCCTTTTATTTCTCTTTTATTTCAGGAGAGGTGGTTGCTGTGGAGAGATGTGAAATATTATTTCTAAATGTGGAACCAAATGAAAGTTCAAGCCTGGCTGGGTAGCTGACTGTAAACCTGAAAGAAGAGTGCAGTGATAGTGAAGTCTCCACAGGGCCCAGATACCCTATGAGACAAACAATGGACTTGGTGTCACGAATATTGGGCTCCAGTCTTGACTCTGCCCCTGGGCACACTTGGGACACTGACAATCCAACTAACTAACATTCCTGGGTTTTCCATTAGTATAAAGTGAGAAGTTTACTCTCCAGTTTCTATGGCTTTATGAAAAAGAAATGCTAGATTTATGTGTTTTTTTTTTTTTTTTTCATATTTATTTGCTCACTGGCTTCTTACCTGGGAATAGAAGAAAGTAATTTGGGGCAACTTTGAAAGGCATTCAGCCCTAGGATTTTGTGACAGATATCCTAAAGGTTACAGGTTTTGTAATCAGACAGGGTGGGGCTCATTTTCCGGAATTGTTTTCTGCTAGAGATACAATACTGAGCAAGTTCCTTAATCTCTTTGGCTCAGTTCCTCAATCTGCAAAATGGGGGTAATATTACCTGACTTGAAGGGTTGTCATAAGGATTAGAGATAACATATGTAAATCCCTAGCAAAGTCTCTGGCACATCATAGACTTTTCTATAAATGAGGAATAATTTTATTATCAGCAGTTAAGTCAAATTACAGTAAAAGAGGCAGGAGGGGCATTATCGAAGTTACTGAGGTTTTCAGAATTAAAGGATTGTCGAAAGAAAGGAAATACCTCAAAGAAGCTTTTTCATGGTTTCACTTGAGCATGAATCTCCTAGTTTGAGGATCATTAATGATGAGTATGGACAGAATGTATAATTGGAATCTAGTTGCAAAAAAAAATAATAATAATAGTGTGTTTGTGTCTTTTGGAATATTATCTTCACATACTCCTTTTTGAAATTACTAGGCTTTATTTTTTAGAGCACTTACAGAAAACTTGAGCAGAAAGTGTTGGAGTTTGGAAGTGTTGTCCCCTCCACAACTCATGCGGATATTTGATCTCCAATGTGGCAGTGCTGGAAACTGATTGAGTCATGGGGGCGGATCCCTCATGAATGGATTAATGCTCTCCCTGGGGGAGGGAGGATTAATGAGTGAGTTCTCGCTCAATTAGTTCCCGTGAGAGCTGGTTGCTTAAAAAGACCCTGACACCTCTCTCTCTCTCTCTCTCCCCCCTTCCTTCCCTCCCTCCCTCTCTCTCCCTCTTTCTCTCTTTCTCTCCTCTCTCTCTCTCTCTTCCTCTCACCATGTGATCTGCTCGTACCCACCAGCTGCCTGCCACTTTCCACCATGAATAGAAGCAGCCTGCGGCCCATGCCAGATGCAGCTGTCCCAGAATCATTCTGTTATAGCAACACAAAACGTACTAAAACAGGAAGTACAGACAATCCACATATCCCTCACCTCAAGACATAATTTCTCCTATTCTAACACCTTGCACGAGTGAGGTGCACTTGCTAAAATAGATGAACCAATACAGGTACATTTAACTAAAGTGCATAGTTGACATTAGGGCTCACTCTTCGTGGGGCACATTGTACAGGTTTCAACAAAAGCAAAATGTCATGTATCCACTATTACACAGTATCTTACAGGATAGTTTCAATGCCCTAAAAATCCCTTGTGCTCCACAGTTTCATCACTCCTAGGTATTTACCCAAATAAGTTCAATATTTTTATTCATACAAAAACCTGCACATGAATGTTTATAGCAGCTTTTTCATAATTGCCAAAAATTGGAAACAACCAAGATATTCTTCAACAGGTGAACAAATAGATGGACCATGGGACATCCACACCATGGCATATTACTCAGTGAAAGAAATGAGGTATCAAACCACAAAAAGACATGAAGGAAACTTGAATGCATATTACTAAGTGAAAGAAACCAATCTAAAAAGGCTACATGCTATATGACTCCAAATATATGACAATTTGGAAATGGTAAAATTAGAGACACTGAAAAGATCAGTGGTTCCCACAAAGTGGGGAGAAGAAGGGACAAGCAGGCAAAGCACAGAGGGATTATACGGCAGGGAAGCTTAATCTGTGTGATGCTCTAATGTGGACACTGTATAGTTGTCAAAATCCATGGAATGTACAGCAAAGAGTGGACCCTAATGTAAGCTGTGGACTTCAGTTATTACTAAGGTATCAATATTGGTTTATCAATCCCAGCAATAAACCACAGGAACACACGATATTAATAATAGTGTTAATAATAGGATAAATGATGTGTGGGAGAGACGTAATACAGAAACTCTGTGTGCTTTCTCTGCAGTTTTTCTATAAGCCTAAAACCACTCTAAAAATAGTCTATTTTTAAAAAAGTTAAAAAAAAATCAAGCATTTAAAATGTACTGTTATGAAAGACTGAAAAAAAAAAACATGAAAGACTGAAGAAAACATATTGATAAATAAGGACTACGTATGCCCAACAGTACGTAGTATATTCTACAATTTAGATATTTTTAAATACACATTTGCTTCAACACACACAAAATATCATTAGAAGGATATACATGAAACTGATAACTTGGTTGATGGGGGAGAGGGAGAAAAGCCAGATTTACTTTTACTATACGTTATTTTGTATCTTTTGAATTTTGTAACGTGGACTTATTCTCTATTCAAAAATCACAAAATAAATAAAATTAGATAATAACATACAAGAGCAGGAGAGAAAATGGCAATAAAATGACATAAAATAATAAAATGTAATGGCAATAAAAAGGCAGAACCTGCTAGACAATTTAGAAAGCTGAAATAATAATATAAACATAAGATGATCTATGAAATTTTATGATATAAGAAAATAATAATAGAATAAAATGGCATCTTACAGAAAAAGACAAAATAGAGAAAAATAAATATGTTTTAAGATATATATCACATATATGCTACCCAATAAAAAATAAGGCCAGGAGGATTAATTAAAGTAAAACATATAAAGGAAGGAATTCTGTATAAAGATTTTAGCATGAATAATTTAAATAGTATTGCCTCACAAAATTTCAGATGTAGGTATTTATAAAAAGTTATATGTCTCTATGAATAATTGTGCAACTTTAATGCCTAAAAATTAAATGAATATATTTTAATTTCCAATTAGATTTTAATGTTCGGTGTTAAATTTGCAGACCGTGGAAGAAAGAAGTATGTGATGGAGTCAAAGCTGTACCTTGAGCGGATGAATTCAAGTCTTGGGGGAGGTCAAAAAGAAATAGAAGAGCAGGAATCCACCATGGTATTTCAGTTAAGAAATGAGCAAGCCCTGCCCTGGGGAAGGGATGCAACTATGGGAATGGAGCGCAGAAACCTGGACAGAGACCCTGTGGGAGGAGAGGAACACATAGGAGTAGAAGGTGACCTGAGGTTACGAGAGTTGGCAACTAAGAAAATGGTGTGTTATATATAGACATGGACAGAAAAGAGGATAGCATGTATTTATGTGAACTTCCCTCTAGGAAAAATTTAGCAGGACATTATAGGCATGAATTTCAGATCAAATAGAAACCTAATTGGGCCATAATATCATTGACTGCAGGGCTTATAGTGTGCTATCAGTGGTAGAGCTATATTCACAGAAAAAGATGTATATGTATGAAAAAAAATGCATGTTTTGGTTTTGTGGCAAACAAGCTATATATTATATTGATGGTTTGAATTAAAATGAGAAGAAATGACTTGTATGAGGGAACGGGAGCAACTTAAAAGCAATGTTCATACTAGCAGTCTGACAGTCTGGTTATAAGCCCAAAAGGAATTTCAGCATTTCATGGTGGTAGAAAGGTAGAATTTGGAGGGGTTTTTGTTTGGAATGGAAAAGCAAACTAAGATGAAATTTCCAGTTTTAATAGAAGAAGGCTGTAAGTTGCATTCTTACTTGTTGATAGCAGCAGGGAGAGGTGAGGGAAGACATTTATTAGGAACTCTTAGGGCCCACAGGAGGTCGGTTGAGGGTGTTTCTTTCAGGCAGGAAGGGCTGTGTCCTTCTTTTCCTGCCCCTGACATGGAGAGGCTTCTGCTCTGCTATTCTCTCCTCTCTCTTTTCTACTACAATTGTTTGCAAGAGAAGAGTGCTGGCAGTATTTGCACCTCCTGCCTTCAGCTCTACGGCAGCTGCATTTAAGCCCTATCTCCTGCTGTGTGTGGAAGACATTATCCCTGCTTCAGAGACATGAAGTCCTGGAGCATCTGTGGGTGGAGGGGAGCTGGGTGGGTGTGGATAAGGCCATGACATCTTCTCAGTACTCCTCAAATTATAGCAAATGTAACTACCAATAACCGAGTAAGATATTTTTGTTATTTTTGTCTGAGAAAAAATGCTTCCCACCCTACTGTAGCTATGGGACAGCTCCAGCTCCCTGAGATAGTGGCATTATACATAAAAGATACAAAGTTGCTTATTTCTCCTCATGACAAAACTATAGGGCTCGATACAGTTATTTTAAACATTAAAGGGAAAAGTAAGGACCTTAAAATACTGTATTTAAATTAAAACAAGAATATACAGGAACGCATGTTTGAGGCATTTTCCAAAGATCAAAATATGAGATTTAATACATTGGTTTCATGTTATTTTTAGGGGTGCTTAGAAACTTCTGTTGCTTTAAATTTTTATTTTTTTAAAATTTATTTCATGTATTTAAGCATGCTCCATAAGAAGCGCCCCTGATATGTTGCTATAAATACCCAATATTGTAACAAGGGCTCGTTGGAGTCTGTGGCAGGGACAAAGCAAGGAAAGAATGATCCCTGGGCACGGGTGCGGGCCTTCAGAAGAACTAAGAGGAGAGGCCATTCGTACTAGGTCCAGAGCAATGGGAAGGCTTTGGAGGTCAGTACAAGGATGAAAGGTAGGAAAGAGCCTACGGAGGCAGGTGGGGACAGGAGCCAAAATGTGGACTTTCCTGTGTGATTCCTCAGGGTAACCCAGGCAATAGCATCCCTCTCTGCCCTTAGATCTCACTGGTGATATGGTGGCACTCTGCTATGTATCTGTGATAATCTTTCTACGATATAATTAGCTTAAAAATGTTTTCTCAAATGGTGTGGATTTTCTGTATGGCCAAGAGACATCTTCATTGAAGGAAGGGAGCCCATCATTATTGCTACTAATATCCAATACATTTTACTTATGAATTCTCCAATTTATTTTCATCTTTAGAGTGAGCATGGTTTTGGAGATGAAGAGACAAAATCCTGATTCCACATTTATGTGGCCTTGTTCTCACTAGGAAGCTTAGTTCAGGTCAGTTGAACAGGGATGGACATTTGGGGCTCTTAGAGTTGGTGTCAGGCCAAATGGGCTGCCATGCACAGAGAAGCAGGCAGCCCCTGGTTGTGCTCGGTACCGAGAAGCTCAGGTATCACCGGAGGACTCAGTTTCTCCTGTCCGTGACCTGACCAGGTTCTGTGTTGACAGTTACTAGCTATTACTTTCCATCCAAGTGGACATTATTTTTGAATTTTGTCTTTAAATTTAGGTAAAAAGTATTTAAAACCCGTGTTTGCCATGGATACAGACTGTCTTTCTTTCTTAGCTCCCAAGGTTTTCCAAGGGTAAGATATCTTGGAAGACGTTCTTTAATTACATGTGGTGTGGTGGTTGTGCATTTTTGAAACCCAATACACAAGTAATAAGAAATAACTCATATTTGAAATTCCTGTTGCAATGCAAATGTGGCCTCTGTGCTGATGGGGAGGTTGCAAATGAATGATATCTGGGTCCCTAAATACCACGGAGCTCACACGCCCATCCTCCCACAGAGAGCAAGATATAGCCCAGCATTACTCAGGCCAGAAATAGCTCGAGGATCTAAATTCCTTCATGGTATTTAGAAACAACAGTTGTGGGGAGAAAAGTCGATGGTCATGGCAAGATCACCTAATTGACATTTTATTTTAGTTTTTTTTTTCTTCATAAACAAGCACTGGAACTTTAGACTATACAGAAAAACACAAAATTAAAATAAAAAGCAAAAATTACTCATAATCACACTACCCAGTGATAACAACTGTAACTATTTTGATATCATAACAACTGTAACTATTTTGATATCATAAGCTTTCTTTTTTTTTCCCTGTGCATATAAGTATTTAAAAATTAAAGAAAATTACATCGCACAGGACACATCAACTTAGTATCACTTTTTCTCATTTAATATATCAAAGCTAGTTAAAAGGTATCTTTTACTCTTCGAATACAGGATCATTCTTGATGTCTGTATAGTACTCCATCAATTAGATGCAAAACAGTTTTTTTTATTTCTTATTGTTGCACACTTAAGATTGTTTCTGATTTTTGAGTATGATAAATAATTCTTTGACCAGTATCCTTGTAGCTAAATGCTTATGCTGTATATTTATTTACTTAGGACAAATTTCTAATTGTGGAGTGTCAGATGAACGGGCACACACAATGTAAACTTTTGGGTGTGAATTGTCAAATTGTCCTCCACAGTTTCTAAGCTGTATGTGATTACTGTCACTGTGTAAGTGTCCAGGTCCCTGTGCTCGTGAAAACATAGATGATTATTATTTCAAAGCATCTTTACCAGTTTAATAGAAAAATTACACTGTCTTCTTGTTGTTAACAAATGCACATTTCTTTGATTACTCTCTACTTTGCAAATGACTAAATGAAGATTCAGCAAATTCGAGCAAGTTATCCAAGGGCATATAGACAAACAGTGTAGAAAACACTCAGAAATTCAAAACCAGAGATAACACAATCCCTGGCTTGTAGAAGTCCTTGCTGGTAGGCAAAGCTGAGGCTTTGTGAATGCCTAAAACAATATGGGAGCCCCAAATGGGTGTGGGAGGGGAAGCTGTAGAAATATTTTCCAGCTAGAGAAATTGGTGTAGTAAATCCTGAAAGACAGGAAGGAGGCAGGCAAAGAAAAGAGACAGCAGAAGGGAGGTGAAGAGCCATTAGGGACAGTGTGAGGAGGGAGGAGCCAGGTTCAGGTGACACAGGTACAGGAGGTACCCTTCATAGGCCTAAAGGTCTGAGCATGCAAAGGCGAGGAACACCAGGACACTATGAATGTTAATTGTGTAAAAGCCAACTTGGGTTCCTCCACATTCTTTGTTGCTAAAGAGCAGACTAGGGGTTAGGGAGGAGGACAGGACAGAGGTCCTGGACAGGAAGCAGGAAGCTTGTCTCCCCCGAGTTTGAGCTGAAAGGGCCCCACATCTTTGGACCTGCCGAGGCTTCCACAGCTGGCTCTAGAGAGCAGCTGGCTCTAGACAGCAGTCCTATCATCCGGCTGCTCAGGGTGATGTTCCCAGAATGGTGCCTTCACGTGCTTGATGTTTTCCCCTTTGGTCTATAGACATATAAAAAGCAGAAGCGTTGTCTGAAAGGTACAAGGTTCTCAGAGTTTCACACATGCGGGAAGCACAAGAAAAACTGGCATGAGGGGGGATCCCTTTCAACTTTGACAGCTTTCTCGGAGGCACCCTGAGAGCTGCCGCTAAGAGAGAATGAGGAAGGACCCCGTAGGTGAGGATAAAAAGACAGGCAGAAACAAAACACAACTGTCAGGGTTGGAGAGAATAAGTTATTTTATGATACTTACTGATTCCAGGTGTCGTCTCCAGAGGCTGCTGTTCTGTAACTTTTTTTTCCCCTTTGGTAAAAGAAGTGTCTTTCTCCTGTGTCTAATGAAAGATGCACCTGTCATGAACCACACTCCTGTCTGTTATGAAGGGGAGGGATGCCCCTCTCCAAGCTTAGATATTCATTTCCGATATTGAAAGGAAGAATCTTGGGGAGCTAGAAAGAGAAACTTAATAGCTTGGAGGAGACATTTTCTACACTTGTTAAGAAAATGCATTAAAATATTTTGTATGTGTCTTGAATGTAACCCAGCCCTCTAGAACTATTTCTCTCATGGGGGACAGAGGACAGGACTGAATGATTTCAGGTAATCTTAATATGTGCTGGTGTCCACAAGCACTGGTGTCCACAAGCATGGGCCCGGGTTGACTAATGAGGAGGTGTCATTTACAGCCTGCAATAACCTCTATTGGAATTGATTTTATGCTTGGATATATGCTTTGTAAGGGGGAAGGCATTCTCATCTTGTTCTTATTCTACCCCCAGCATCTAACTGTTTCTAGCAATGACTGGTGATCATTAAATATTTGTTGATTCAATGGATGAGGTAATGACACAGCTTTTAGCTTTGAAAGGCCTTATGTTTGCTCGTGTCCACATCTAAATGGGAAACTCGTATTTCTTTACCCAACAGACTTAAACTGCAACGAGTGGAAAGGCATCGGCTGCTCCTGTCTCCACCCAAGAGGTCAGCTGGCTTGTTTGTATTCCATCAATTGCCTGCTCAGGGGTAGAGAAGGGAAAGTCTGTGCTTTAGAATTTTTTGCTTATTGCTGTGGATTGAATGTCCTCCCAAAACTCACTGAAGCTTGACCCCCATTGTAATAGCGCTAAGAGAGTTGGAATTCCAATTATAGCATTTGAAAGGTGGGGACTTTGAGAAGTGATTAGATTGTGAGGACTGTGCCTTGGCGAATGGATTGATCCATTCATGGAGTGATGGATGTGTTTCTAATGACTTCGTAAGTAGAGTGCGTGAGAAGATTAGCATCTGTCTTGCTCAGCCCATTTTCGTAATGTGACACCCTAGTTGCTACAGGACTCTGTAGCGTTCCCACCCAGAAGACCCCTACCAGATATGTTCCCCAGGCCGTGAACTTCCCAGCCTTCAAAACTGTGGGAAATAAATTTTATTTCTTTATGCATTACCCAGTTTCAGGTATTCTGTGATAAGCAGCTGAAAACAAACTAATATACTTATTTTCTCAGTTCCATGAAGCAAGATGTTTAAGGAATCCTGAAAGGACCCAGACTGATACTCCACAGGTAGGCATGCTTATGTCTGCTTGTGTGAACTCACCCTCTAAGATAAGAAAGAGGGAGGTAAAGACCTTCACAGTCTCCTACACTGAGCCTCGGCACTGGCGTTGACGGAACACTGAGGACATGAGTGGAGCCCAGGTGGCAGTGGAGTTGGCAGCACTGATGCTGGAAGAAGACTGGTGTTGATGAAGCCTCTGAGGGGGGCAAAAGCAATGCTCCTGGGACTATCTCTGGGTCCCTAAGGCCAAAGACCTGTTGCAGTAGTGAAGATGTGATATGAGCCAACCAAGGGGGAAGGGTCTTATAGAAATTTCATGTGGCTGCACTGACTTGAGCTTTTGGTAACTGCACCAGAGACCTAAGCAGTGAGAGCAGGCAGAACTCTATGAGCACAATGGAGAGATACCTAAACGTGAACTTGGGTTTGTGGAGGGGCACGCTGGGGGTGGCACATCGTTGGTCAGTGGACCACAATGGAGAACCTGAGAGGGATTAGGGCCCCTCTCTGAAGAACTAGAGGGCTACCTTCTGATCCCTCTGCTGAGGCTAATTTCTCTTAAGTTCCAACCATAGTTATTGTGACGATACCATGCTTAGAGCACAGAAAGTGCAACCCTGGTTAATTTAGGTGACGTTTGAATATTCAGATGAAGATAGACAAAGGATAAAGAAAATAAGGAGGAATAAAGGATTGCGTACATTGAACAAGTTAACTTCCTCATGTCGGCATCAAAATTTCACAAGGATTATTGCATAGGGTCAAAATAATTTTTTACAAAGAAAATTGATTTAAAAAATAAAAATAAATAATAAATGATAAATAATCATACTTGAACGTAGCTTTTTGGGGTTACAGATAATTTTCTTATTCCAGTTTTTTCCTCCACTAGTTCAGAAGTTAAATACTTTGTTGCTATTCTTCTGGTAGTTCTGAAAGCTGCAAAATCATATTTAGCTTTTCAAAGCATAAATATTATCAAAAGATGTATCCATCTCCTGAAAAATGAGCACCTTTGAAGATGGTAACTCCACTTAGGCTCCCTTTCAATTCAGGCATTATTCTTGACTTGCATTTTAGAACTAACTTCTTTTTTCTTAGACTCAAGGGCTATTGCTATTATTTTTATGTTTATCACTTTCTCGATTCTTTTTCTGACTTAATTATATCCTTTTCTGAATATCTGCTGTTGCTAAACTCTCTTAGTTTTGTTTATCCAAAAATGTCCTTGTTTCACTCTACTTTTGAAAGTTATTTCCCTAGAAATTCTGGGTTGGCATTTATTCTGTTTTAGCACATTAGAGATAGTATTCCACCTGCATCTGTCTTTTACTGTTTCTGTTGAGGAGTCGGCTGTCAGTATCATTCTGCTCTCTTGAAGATAAACTGTTCTACTCACTGCCTTGTGTCTTGTGTGTATACTGTTGTTTGTTTTTGTTTTCACATTTTCTCATTTTTTAAAAAAAATTTCTGGTTCACCATGACTTGTTCGAGTGTTCTTTTATTTTTGTTTATCCTGCTATGGATTCAAGAAATTTTTTCTTGTAATTTCTTCTGAACAATCTTCTGGTTCACTACTACCTACTTTAGATATTTAAAAACAGTGAACAGTCATTGAATTTTTAATTTTATTTATTGCATGTTTTTGTTTTTGAAGCCTTCTTTGTGTCCTTTTTTTCATACATGCTGGTCATTTTTAACAGCTTTCTTTCCATGAGATCTTTTAAAGGTTGTGTTAGCTTTGTACATTATGTGAAAAGTTGTTTTTTTAAAAAAAAACTTTTCTCTTGTTATTCTTATACCTGGAGTCTTTGTAGAACTGGTGTTTACTCTGTTATTTCTGATAGTGCTCTGTAATGGTGATTTAATTTTCTTTCTTTTTTTTTTTCATGTATGCTTATTTTCTTTTAAAATATTATTGTGGGTTTTTTTTTCAGAACTAGGAGGAACTACACATTTTTTCTATCAGATTCTGTTTTAAACTAAATTTATGGCTTGAGTTTTTCATATCATAAGTTAATGCAAGAGTTGCACTTTTCCCATGCTCTGCTCAACACCAATGAAAATTTTCTTGCTGACACATGGAGGTAGAAGCGGAGTGGTGTGGATTTACTTTTGTTTCATACTTGTTTCATACATGAAATTATAGCTCTTTGGGGGTCTTGTTTTATAGGGGAATGTCTTCTATTCATGTACACATGCTGGTTGGGCCTTGAGATTTAGCTTCTTTCATGTCACTCTACAAGGCCTTAAAAAGTAAAGATCAAATTCACTGCTTTGGCAATTCCCCAAGGGCAAAAGGGAATTCAGCATTCAGCTTACCTTTTTGGGATCAAAATATAACTTAGATTTTGGTTTGGTAATTTCTAACTATTTTGTATGCTCTTTTATGCTTTTAAAAAAAATTGTTTTTCTATCTTATCCAGAATTTCTAGTTGTTTTCATCAGTCTTTTTTTTTTTTTTTTTTTTTTTTTTTTGTCTTTTTCGTGACCAGCACTCAGCCAGTGAGCGCACTGGCCATTCCTATATGGGATCCGAACCCGCGGCGGGAGCGTCGCCACGCTCCCAGCGCAGCACTCTACCAAGTGCGCCACAGGCTCGGCCCTAGTTGTTTTCATCAGGATTGTTGATCTGAATAACTGAGTATACTACTTTTCTAGAAAAGTGTAGTTATTTTTTTATTCTGCACTCCTAATTATCCAGGGGATATAAAAATAAGTGAGTTAACTCGACTCAAATTTATTCGGAAATATATTATCTATTTATAGTATTTATTTTTATAAAGGTATACTGTATTAAAAATGGTTTATACATAAATGAATGTAAACAAAATATCCTCCAGTATGATTGAAAAATTGTTTACAATCTTGCAATCTTCCTGGTTCCTTCTAAATACCATGATCACCAATGAGTTTGACAAATAAAGATGTTTTGAGTATTTGCTTTAGAGCACTGATGCATCATAAATGTATTTTTTAAATGTGTTTCTGACCCTTAATGGTTAACTGACTCTATTTTAGGTGTAGCAATTTAGTGGAAGACCTGAGATTGTGGCTTAAAAGAAGCATCACTACGTTACACCAAGGTGACTAGATAAGTACCTGCCCCTCCACGTCATACTTCTCATCCGTAATATAATACAAATAGTGCTGATCAGGAGACTTCACAGCATTTTCTGGAGCATTGGATAAGATAAAGGCTGTGAATATGCTTTGTAAACCTTGAGTTTCTATACATGTGTAAATATATTATAAGAACTGGTAAGACACAGAATGAACAAGAGAAATAAAATCCAATTTTTATATTTCTCTTTTATGGATTCCAGAAAAGTTGAAGTTTATAGAAGTCTTGCTGAAGTCACTCACTAGAATGCCTTTGGTTTTGTTTATCAGTATTGCACAAAAACAGCTGTTTGCAAAGACAAGACTCAGGCACTAATAATACCTTTTATTTCTACATTGCTGAGTTTCTGATTTCAATACGCATTCTGTGTTTTTCTCAGATGTTCTTTTGTGTTAGGCAGACATCACTCTGTTGAACAGATTTTATTTGTTTGTTTTATTTATTTGTTCTGTTTAACTGTGAGATGCTGATGTCAATGCTTGTGCATTTATTATGTGGCTCCCAAGCGTGGTTCTTATGGGAGAAGACTGCAGGATGGTCTCAGCTGACCCTCTGGGATGGCACATTTGCTTTGCTTGCTGCAGTTTCCCTCGTACCAGGTAGTGTAATGAGCTAGGTTTGGACACAAAACATCTAAGTTAAAGTCCCAGTATTTTACATTTGTAAGTGTAGGATATTGGCAAGCTACTGAACCTTTTCAGTGCTCATTTTCTTCATTAAAAAAAAGGAAGAAAAAATTGGTTTTTAGTAGGGCTTGAGGGAGAATCAAATGGAACGTTGTATGCAATGTTTCTTTGAAAATTGTAAAGCAATAGAGGTGCCTCTGAAATTCTAAAGACCTATTAAAAAATTGAGTTCTGCTTTTAGGATTGGTCTTACTTGATAGCATAGGCTTTTTCCGGAGTTGAAAATGGCAAGGTTTGGGACAAGTTTCACTGTGTATGATCTGCTGAAGGTAAAAATATCATCCTCAAGTCTCTGTCACTAAAACAACAAAACATTTGCTATTAAATAGGAATACTTTTTGCATCAAGCACAAATAAAATCCTCGTCATGGGCTTGTCGCACCACGAGGTCTCCTTCCACTCCATCAGAGTGTCTGTGAGCCTGACATTTGAACTTCAGAATGCAGCTGGCAAAGATTAATCTGAGCCCGCTGCAAGGCTGATATGTTGTCATATGTTCCTATGGTCCTCAGCTTCCAATAGTATCCTACTTGAGCCAGTTTTGGGTCAGTAATCAAAATGGCATTTGATTACTCATTCACCATTTAGTGTGTGAACAGGTAGGACACTTTCTGTGTCTATTTCTAGCAACTAATGGGAAGGAATAGCAAAAGTAAGTATTGGACTAGCCTCTGCCACTGAGACTCTGGTTAAGAACTACAGGCGTGACGGTTAATTTTACGTATCCATTTGACGGGGACATGAGATGCCAGATTAAACTTTATTCCTGGTTGTGTCTGTGAGGGTGTTCCTGGATGAGATCAGTATTTGCAGATTGAGTAAAGCAGATTGTCCCCCCTCGTGTGAGTGGAAATCATCCAATCCATCAAGGACCTGAGTTGGACAAAGAGGCAGAGGAGGGGTAACAACACTCCTGGGAAGCCTGATCTGGAATATTAGTAGTCTTCTCTCTTGGACTGGAACTTACACCACTGGACTCCAGTTCTCAAAACACCACCACCAGCTTTCCTGGGTCTCTGGCTTGCAGGTGGCAGATTGTGGACCATTTCAGTCTTTGTAATCATGTGCCAATTTCTTATAATAAATTATACATAGGAGGGGTCTTCAAAAAGTTCATAGAAAGATGCACATTGTCTTTCAATTCTATTTGTCCATGAACTTTTTGAAGTATTCTCGTGTGTGCATATATACATATTACATTTATAATATATGTGTGTGTGTGTGTGTGTGTGTATATATATAATATATATCCTATTAATTTTGTTTCTATAAAGAATCCTGACTAATACAATGAGCAATATCAAGAATTTGGTATTTCATGTATACAGTTGGCCCTCCATATCTGTTGGTCCCGCATCCATGGTGCATCCAATCCTGGATAGGAAACATTAAAACTGTGGTTATTATAGGCTGGAAAAGGAGAGGGGCTGGGGGTTTCTGAGAAATTGGTAAAGAATTGTTATATTTTGTAATGATGAATATACTAATTATCCTGATTTGATCATCACATATTGTACACAGAACTTTATATTAAACTCTGTACCTCACAAATATGTATAATCAATTAATTTTCAGTAAAAATAAAATAAAAAAAATAAAGGATGGTTGCATGTGTACTGAACATGTAATGACTTTTTTCCTTGTCATTATTCCCTAAACAATACATATAACAACTATTTATGTAGCGTTTACATTGTATTATGTATTATAAGTAATCTAGAGATGATTTAAAGTATACAGGAGGATGTGCATAGGTCATATGAAAATACTAAACCATTGTATATCCGCAACTTGAGCATTACAGATTTTGGTATCTGAGGGAGGTCCTGGAACCAATTCAATAGATACTGAGGGACCATTGTATGTGTGAGTGTGTATATATAATTCCTAACATATAAAACATCTATGTGTGGGTGGGTGGGTGTGTTTTCTCTCACTGAGTCACCTTCTCATTAATACTTTAGGCTTAGAATCAGGGCCATTTCTCTGATAACACAGATACATTTACTGAGACAATCTATCCTAGGCATCCAGAATGACAAATGCCGCATATGTGGGTTCATATATATATATATATATATATATATATATATATATATATATATATATATATATATATATATATATATGTTTGTGTGGACACACAATAAGATATTGGAATAAGCTATGCAGACTGCAAATTTTTGCAAGATTATCCTGTGAATATATATATAAAAAACTAATATATATATTCAATTCTCCTGTAGGGACTTTGTATATAAACAGGCTTTTTAATTTAGCATTTTTTTTCATCTCATCCCAAAACACATAAAAAAGCTACAAGAAAAATGGGGGAAAAAATGAACAAATAGATTTTTAGTGAAACTAGAAATAATTATAACCTGAAGATTCCCAAATGCATGTAAAGATGATTCAATCCAGCTGGAACCTGGCAAAAGCCACATGGGACTAAGTGAACCGTAAGGAGGTGGTGAGGCCAGTGGCAGCTGATCTCCCAAAACACCAACCAAAAGGCTCTCCCTGAAAATGTGTGCAGCTCACCTCGATGTCCACAAGCTATATCCCTTGTCTTCAACAGTAGGAATGGGAGCTGAAGTACACAGGCTACCAGCCAAAGTCTCCTCCTGAACCAATGTTGCTTAAGAAAGAAGCAAGAAAGACTGAACTACACAAGGAATCATGTGGAAGAGCCATATAGGTACAGGTGGCAGTCTGTCTCTGTGACAGCAGGCTAGGCAAGGACCATTGATCTGTGAGGCCCAGAAGTCTGTTTTGTTTGTTTCCCAGATTCTCTGTAGTTCCTACAAATAGCTTATCCAGAAAAACCTAAACCATTTAATAATATCTGACAAGGAAAGAAAAGAGAATAGATGAGCATTTATGCAAAAATTCTCAAAGCAAACAGGTGGAAAACAAAACTTACCTCCTCTGGTTGAAAGAACACTCACCAAAATAATGTTACCATGGAGAGAATAGAAATATTGAGCATATATTTCATCATGAATGAAAACATGAAATCCATAACTATGTAGGAAAATGATAAAGCAGAACTTCAGGAACTGTTTCATGATGCAAGAGTCTGCCTTCCCCTAGAACTTCCCAACACACCGAGCCAAAGGGGCGAGGAAGGGAAGGAAAAATCCCTACAGCATGAAGCTGAGGGAGGTCATATCCTATTCCCCTTCTTTGTTTCCTGGCTTTGGGGAAAAGGTAGGTTGAACCTGTAATGCTACCACCCAAGCCATAGTACTTTTGAAGTGAAAGGGGTCATTATTAATAATGATATCAGGAAACCAGGAGTGGACCAGAACTGGCCTGGAAAAACTGGGGCATTTCATTATACTAGAAACAGGGGCATGTATTGGACACTCTTTTTGTTGTTGTTGTTGTTGTTTTGAAGTTTATTTATTAACATATTTTTGCTTTACATTCTATGATGTTGTGGAGTGGTTTGGGGGAGGGGCAGAGGGGATGGGGGAAGGAAATATTGTGAAAGAAGGAAGGAGGAGGATGAGGGGTTGAGGCCTGTGACACCCCCTCATTCCTGCAGGGGGACCAGGGGGTTTCCAGGAGGGGCTCAGTCATTGCTGGGCTGGGTGCAGATGTCAAGGAGGTGTGGCTGAAGGCCTTGCCCCCCACCGCCCCTCAGGAGCCTGGTGCGCTTCTTGCAGTGGCTCAGTGGTCCCCTCTGGGCTGGTTGTGGGTGTCGGGGGGGGGCGTGGTTGAGGCCCTTGGCCCCCCAACCTCAGGACTGGTTGCGGGTGTCTGGGGACATGGCTGAGGACCCCAGCCCTCCCACCTCCTTGGCTTGGTAGCCCAGGGGACTTCTGGTCCTTCTAGGTGTTGTAAGTGTTCTTTGGTTAAATGAGACCTTTACTAGTTAATATCAAATTTTGTCTCTGGATTGTGGGTATTTTGTTTTTTCTTTCAGTTCTGTGTTGGATTATTTGCTGTTCCTACCACTTAAACTCTGTACTGGAACTAATTGTTGTCCTTTGCTTACTTCAAATTGGGGGGACTTTCTGTGGGGATCAGTCCTTAGCCCTGTAGTTGAGCTAAACTGCTGCTTTGCTGCTGATTCCCTGGGGAAGGCTTTTTGTGCAGCTCAGGTTTTGATGGTTGACTTCATAGGTACTTCCAGGTTCTGTGAGATCCAGTGCACCTGGGGTGTGTAGAAACACTGGTCTAAGCCTGAGTCTTTTCAGCAAACTGCACCCCATGCTTCTATATTCCCGACCAGTCTCGACTGAGTGGTCCTGCACTGACTGGGGGCAGCTCAGCTGTCCCTGCTATGGGCCAGTGTTCTCTCAATGGGCCTGTGTCCCCACCAGCCACACTCCAAACACTTCCCATGGGGCGGGCTGTGCACTGGTCCCTTGCGATGACCCACCGGCCTCTGTGTTGCTCCTTTTTTACTGTTGCCGTGGATCCTCACCCCTATGTGGGTCCACGGAAGCAATATTAATAGTCCTGCTGGCCTGGGGGCCACCAAGTCCCTCTTCTCACCTGCAGCCTCTGAGCAACTTCATCCGAAGGGCACAGCTGTGGCTTTTGCCGGCTCCCAGTCCATGCACTCACCAGGGCCAGCCTTGCAGCAGCCGGGGCTCAAAACGGTAAAAGGGTCAGAGCAGTTATTTCTTTCTCTCATCAATGCTTCTCCTGCCTTCATGCACTCTGTAGGTCTCTCCTCCTCTTCCCATGAGCTCTAGCAGCCTCAGCTTGGCTGTCATTGCTTTTTAATAGTTGTAAATTTGTGGATTTGTGGGCGAGAGTGATGCTGGCAACCGTCTATTCCACTATCTTGTCTGGAAGCCACTGGACACACTTAAAAAGCCAATTCTGCAAGCTGGAGAAGAGTGTCCCAGACTTGCAGGTGTTATCTTCCAGATGGCATTGTGATGAGGGCTTGGAGAAGCCAGCTTTCCTCTATGAAGCCACTGGCTTCTGCCAGGGGCTGCCGGAAGCAAAGACGGGCAGAACAGAAACCAGCCAAACTATGGAGCACCTTAGTCCATTTGTGCTGGTATAACAGGACACCTGTGACTGTAATTTCTAAAAGTAGAAATTTTATTTCTCATGGTTCTGGAAGCAGGGAAGTCCAAGGTATCAGTAAATTCAATATCTGGTGAGGGCCATTCTCTGCTTCCAAGATGGTGCCTCTTGTTGCATCTTCACATGGGGAAAGGAACAGAGGGCAAAAGGGACCTAGCTACTTTCCTTGAGGTCTTTAATAAGGGTGCTAATCTCATTCATGAGGCAACGTCTTCATGACTTAATTGTCTCCTAAAGGTCCCACCTCTTAATCCCATCACATTGAGAATTAAGTTTTAACATGAATTTTGGAGGAGCACAAACACTCATACCACAGCAGAAAACACGGAAGAATTTGGTGAAGGGGATCCCATGACCGTAATTGTACTGAGGCAGCAAAAGAGGGGGAGGAAAATACCCCAAACCCTCTCTCCTTTTGATGTCCGATAATCTTCCAGCCTCCTTCATCAGCCAAACCCAAACGGAAGCCAAAGGTCAAGGGAGCCTGGATCGTCTGTTTATAGAGACACAGGCAGTTCTGGGGAGCACGGAGAAGGGTAGAGAATGAAGAGGGGTGGGAGGGAAAAGTGAACACAAACTGTCACTGATACGTGTCAGACACTGTGTGGGGTGGATGGACTGGCTGACTGGCCCACAGGTCAATAGCCTTTTGTGAACATGGCAGTGCAAATGCAGAGGCAGGGCTGGCTGGCTGGACTATGATGAGGAAAAGCTGAGCGTTTGACTTGCTGTGGGGACGACCACATGGTTTTAGAACTCAGAAATTCCAGTAATTTTGCAAAAACTGAAGCTACAGGATTTAAGTCATGTCCTTCATTTTCAAATTAGGGAACCACAATGTTTTAAATATGTTTTTATGTGAACACCTCTCCCTCTCCATAGTACTTGCTTTTCCTATAAATATGTCAAGCTCACTTCAGCTTTTCTTAATAAAAGAGTGAATGTGCGAAGGATGGACATTTTCAGCTTTGTTTTAGTATCTCCAGTATCTTTTGAGGTAATTAACACGTCTGACTCCCTAGTCCCAGTCAAATGGCTTTTACTTATGACTACACCCCCCGTTTTTAAAGACTGTCCCAAGACGACTATCCAAACTCAAGCCTCATTGCTGCTGACCTCAGCCAGTGCTTTAAAGTCCTGTATGTGGTATCTCCACCTTTGTTCTGGCTTCACGCCTCTTCCACATTGTCACCCAAGAATTTTCCTAAGACATTGATTAGTTGTGTTACTTTCCTCTTAAAAAACTTTGATGCATCCTCTTGCATACAGAACAAAGTTTTTAGCATAGCATTAAAGACCTTAATCTGGGCCTAATATACTTTTCCTGTTTTGTGCTCTATTTCATTCTTGAGCTACCAACACAATACAGATATCAGATGTGAATGTACCCAAACTTTCTTCTTCTTATTATTTCATTCATATAATTCCTTTTATCTAGTACGTAGTCACCAGGTTTGCCTGTATAAATCCCACTATAGCTCAAAAACCCATTTGAACTTGTCCTCCATCATAAAGCCTGTTCTTAATGCTGGACTTAATCTTTCCAAATGGATTTTGTCCTTATCTTTATGGTGGATGCTCTTTGATGAGTTGTATTTAACCCTACAGCTTCTGGGCTGTTCTGGGGGTCCCTGGGAGAGGTCTTCGTAGCTAAGATCTGGAAGGAAAGTATTTCACCATTTTAACAAGAAGACAATGTGTGCCAAGTCATGCCCGGCGAGTGGTATCCCTCCTCGCAGGTTTGAGATTCACACAGCACACATTTTCTCATTTATCTTTAGGTGTGATGTGCTTCGATCACAGATATGACATTCTTCTCATTTTTGTAAGACTAGGAAACTGAAGCCCATACATTTTATAGTCAGGAAGCTAAGTGGAATAAAGTTCAGAAAGGAATTGACTCCCATACTCAAGGATGAACCATGCACCACCATTGTCAGTTCCGCAGCCATAAGAGTGGAGAAGCAGAGATTGGGCACACATGGTCCATTCTCCATTAGTCCATCAGGGATCCTCTGAAGCCATCCTATCTCACACAGGGAGTGGTAGCCAAGGAACTTGAAGTAAGACCATCTGGAAAAGCAACCAATGAAATCGTCTTTCTATATAATTAGAACAATAATAAAGGAAAAAATAAAAAAGAAAGCCTAATTGCTTGGACCAAGTCTCCAGTGGAGTTTGTAAGTGACTTAGAGACTTTCCACTTTCTTGATAAAATGAATGCTACATAAAAACATTTTGAAAGGATAAATCAAACAGTCCAAGTCAAATAGCATCTCCTTTTTGATGTGTTTTATGAATATCAAGAGTGGTATTTTTTTGATCAGTTAAAAGTTTATTGAATGAAAGAATTAAAAAAAATATGTTGCATGTAAGGGACTTACTTCCTAAATATGTGACAGATCTAAAGGACCAAAGAGGATTTGTATTTATTTGTTTGTTTCAGACAAGTATAAACATAAAGACATTTCTGTTAAAATAAGTAACACAAATCTAGCTATGCTTTTTTTTTTGACCTCCAAGCCAAAGAATGAAACCTTCTTTTTAATGTCATTATGTACTTTTTACAATCCTTTTTAATTTCTAAATAAAATATGGCAAGCTTATGATGAATAATTTACAGGAGAATCAGATATGGAATTAATGAGCCAAAAACAGCAATGATATATGTAAATCCAGTAATAAACCAAATCCTCAAGGGGACAGACTTAGAGAACATGATAAGAGAAACTAGAATATTATAAGAATTTTAAGTAGAAAGAACACATTGCTCTCTCCATATGCCCTGGTTTGTCCAATTCTATTCATCCTGTTTTGTGAGCTCTAAATGACACTTTTTTCCCCCGTTCTAAAATTAAGTGGTAGGGGGGAAGGAAACAGGCTTTATAGTAAGTCATAGATTAAGAACAGAGGCATGGATATGTGGAAAACTAAAACTTCCTCATCATTCTCTATAGTTTGGTGAATTAGTTGTTCAACACATCGATTTTGGTTGTGAATTGGCTTACAGCAAATTTCTTCCCAGTGCCAAATCATTCCTCTTTGGTACATTAGATTTCTGGTAATAGGATCACTTGCTATCTTGCTATCCAACTTACAAACCAGGGAACCATTATCAACTCGATTTCTCTTTCCCGACATCCATTTGAACACTAAGTATTGTTGATTACATTATCAAATCTCACTCTCTCAATCTGTCTTCTCTTTCATCCCCATGGCACTGTCCTCAAAACTTCCTTTTGGACTCTACAGTTCTCTTAACTATGTCATTCAGTCTCCATGTATGCCTTTTCTAGGTGCTGGGAAGACTGTCAGGAAGAAAACTAACACAAATTCCTGGTCTTAAGTTATTATCTGGTGGGAGAAGAAAGTCAATGAATAAAATAAATAAGAAGACAGTATGGAGCATTAGAAGGTGATAAGTGTTGTGTAAAAATATATAGCAGGAAATGGGGACGAGGAGTAGGGGCTGTCATTTTAAATGGGGATTCTGGGAAGATCTCATCATGATGTCAACCACATCTGAGTCAGTTGAGAAAACTACCCATGAAGGAAACAGGGAGAAGAGCATTGAGGGAGGGTAAGACAGAGGGAATAGCATGGAGGCAGAGTGAGAGGAGAGGCAGAGGTCTGGGGCAGAGTGACATGAGGTGGGGGCTGTGTTAGTCTGTTTCTGTTGCTTATAACAGAATACCTGGAATTGGGTAATTTGGAAGAAAACAAAATTTATTGCTTACAGTTTTGGAAGCTGGGAAGTCCAAAGTCAAGGGAACACATCTGGTGATGGTCTTCTTTGATGGTGTGTCAAATAGTAGAGCAGAGAGAGAGAAACTCTCACGTGCTCTCCTTTTAAAGCTTTCAGAAACACACCTATGACCACCAGTATTAATCCATTCACTAGGCATGGTCCTCAGAATCTAATCGCCTCTTCAAGACCCCGCCTTTCAATTACCATAGTAGGATTTTTCATACCCTCAACAGTCACTATGTAAATTAAGCTTTCAATGATTTGGGGGGATCTTTCAATCCACTGCAAGGGCTGAACAAAGTTCTTCAGAGCCTGGGCCATATGGATATTTGGGATTTTACCCTGAGGGTGGTTGGGGAAACATTGAAGAGTTTTGAGCCAAGATATAAGCACCACTGCACTCAGACCCACCTTTGAGCCAAGATATAAAAATATGATGAAGGCAGTAACAAGGGGTCAGATTCTGAATGTATTTTGAGGGTGGAGCTAAGAGGACTCCTTGATAAATTGGGTATTGAATGTATGGGGGTGGTGCAGGAGGAAAGGAGAAAAGACTCAAGGTTGAATATGTAGTTGTTTTTCTTGAGTAACTAGAATGATGCAGTTCCCAGGAACTAGGATGGGACAATTAAACTGGGAAGAAGTTTGTAGGAGACTCTTATAGGTTAGGTTGTAGGTATGTTACATTTAAGATGCCTATGACACATCCTGGTAGAAGTGCCAAATACCCAATTGGAAAGAATTTTGCTTTATCAAGATATTTTATTTAGATGATTGTAAACATTTCAGCCTATTCTATTTCCAAAAGCAGACATAAGTCTTTTGAAGGTCATAAATTTTAATCATTTTTAGGTTGAGAAATAAGATAATAACAGAAACATTTACAAACATATTTTATGCAGGTTTCTCTGCTCAGCATGAATTTTCTTTGGGTTGCAGTCACTCTCTTACTCATGTTATAATAACCCCTTTACCTTGAAGATTCGTTTGGAGTCTGTATGCATGTGTGTGTTTGAATATGTGCTATGTAACATAACACTGTGAGTCTTTAATCATTACAGAAAAGCTCTGCAAATTTTGTATGCTTATATTTATTAAGAAAAAACCACAATATTCATTTTTATGTTACACTATTGTTTAAAGTAATTTGCCAAGAGAAAACCAGCAAACTTCTCTCTCTATATATACATATATACATATATATATTATATATACACACATATGTATTCATGTGCACTCCCTATTTCTCAATGTACTTCATTTTTATTAAGAAGTGTTTATTATTGTTCATTACAACTTCCTTTTCAGTAGCTTTTAAAACAATTATTTCTCCCTTGATTCATTACTGAAACAGAGTCTGAAAAATTCTATAAGCCAAGACCCAGAAGAAACATCAATACTTTCAAGTATCCTAGAGCAAACCTCCTGTACTGTATAATTTGCTTGAATATTAATTTCTTCACATGCTTAGCAATATTTTCTATACATCATCTAATGGTGGTTGAGGACAAAGAAATGTATATCTGTTTGCTAGTGTATTTTCTCATGTTCTGTTTATTCAGTTTGTTATATTTTCAAATACATTATTTCTTCTGCTTTTATCGAAATGGCAGGAAAAATAAGCTTTTATTTTATAAGGAATAAACTTTTCCCCAGCAGTAAGTGGCTTTTTGTCTTTTGCTGTCCATAAGATCTCCCTAAAGAGATTTTCAATTTTTATCTTTAAATTTAATTAAATTTTGTAAAGTAGCTGCTTCAGGGTCATGTGTCTTTGAGCATGAGTAATCAGATTATACATGTTTTCTGAGCACCGTATCATCCACTTTACATCTTGAGTTAGACTATGCACTATGTGTGAGTTGACGTTGACAACGGCAGATATAACCTGTTTCAGAATGATTTCCTGAGAGGTGAGAATTTTTTCTGACTTCTTGCCATTGTTTTAAACTTTGTTATGTGGCTGACAAGAGCAGATACAACTAATTGAAGAAATATAGCTCTGATATTTTTTGTGCTTGTGTTACCATGTTATCTTAATTTGCTCTTTCTTTGAAGAAAAATTCATAAGCCATTTAATGAGGTTAAGTTTAGTTAAAAGGTTGAGGTTTAGTGAGGTTGATTTAGTTAAAAGTAAGCAAGTTAATCTTTGAGTTCACTGAACTGGGCAGAATGAACTGCACCAGCGAACAGTAGCTGCAAAGGAACCCGTGATGGGGGTTGCTGTGACCCTCTGGTTTGTGCAATCCCACTTTTCTCTCAGGACAGCAGGGACCTCACTTGATATGCAAATCTCTGATGTAAGAACTGACTGGGGGCTTCAGAGTCTGTCTGTATGTTCACTATTACTAACACTTAAATATTGATTTTTTTAAATTTATTAAGATAATAGAAATAGAAATTCTAATTTATTTCTAAAACCAAATTGACTATTTTTTACATCCCATTTCAAATACCTTTGGTCTAGTGAACCAGGTATAAATCCGTATTGCTTCTTGGTTCATACTGGGGGTTTGATTCTCTTGGGATTCCTAAATAAAATAAGCTCCATCACCCACCAACTTCCGATGACCTAAAATTCTTTCGGTCTTAGGAGTATTGTCAAACTCAATAGTTTTTTAACTGAAAGTCAAAATCCCTCTGTGTTTAGGATTAATGTGAGAAGAGGTCTTTGGGGCTGGTATCACACTAGAAGAAATGCCCCAGTGTGAAGACAAATGTGTGTTGCTTTGCAATGTGGCCATGCACTATGACCCGTGAGGAATGAGAGCGGGTTGAAAAATCCCAGAGTAACATCTTGGAACCCAACTGTATTGGTACAACTCAAATATCAAAGGCCTCCTTTGTTTTGTTTTGTTTTGTTTCTCCAAAATGGATTAAAAAACAAAAAATATGGATCTGATTGTCTCACATAAAGGCAAGTTGAAATGTGTAACCTGTGTAAATGCTATAATTAAAACCTTGTTTTTACATGGATTCATTATGTTAGATTTTCCACTAATTACTGGCATTTTCTTTAATGTGTACATGTGGGGACATGAGGATGTGATTAGTTGGAGTTAAAAGTGTCAGCAGTAATGTGCATGTTAAGGGTTTTGCTTTGCCTTTGGTCACTCTAAGCTTCTTGACAATAAGGCCTGATTTTTTATAGGTTTGGTACACTGTGCAATTTTCCGTAAGCATGTGAACGAATATGACGATATTCATATACACTTTGAGTGGCATTGCTTCACTTCATCAACTCTCATAGCTACAGCCCTTCTCCTTGTCTGGGCATAGGAAACTGATTAATGCACAAGACAACTTTCCAAATGCAGGAATTGGGCTTCTGAAAATCTTTATGCTGGGAAATTAGCAACTGAGGAACTGAAGATTTGAGAGATGGAGGACTTGGGAAACAGATGTGACTGGCACTGAAAACGTTCCTAAGTATCATTTTTAATACCTGTTAAAATGCAGCAATAAGGTCAAACTCTAAAAAAAAAAGACAATAGAGGCATTTTGCACATTTTAATGTGCTACATTCTTTGAAGTTTGTTTCCAATTAACATCTTTTGCTGGAAGTGTCTTCTCTGGGTCTCCTTTCCTGATGTTCCAACCAGATGCTTGTACATTCATTTGGCTTCCTCACAGATAATATATACACTGAGAGACATGTTTCCTCTGTTTTGTTTCTGCTGGTCGAGTTGATGGTGGGGAGGCCTGGCCACCTTTGATGGACAGTGTGACCAGGGACAGAAGAAGACTCCTCAAGTACTTGCACTCAGCCCCCCAAAATTCATGTGCTGGCTCCCCCCTAAGAGGAAGGTAGTACAAGTTCCAGACCTCCCCTCCCTCTTTCAAAGCCCCACTGCAAGACCTCTGCCTGCACTGTGTTTTGTTTTGTTTTATTTTACTTCTCTTTCTTTTCTGTTTCGAACCCAGTAATCTCTTTCTCTAATTATTCCCAACATATGTAACTCACATACCATGGAGAAAATATCGTTAGGGAATTAAAGCCATGTTCAGTAAAGTTTTATATAAGCAGAATTCACAGTTAGGGAAGGATTTCAGTAATCCTGTCTCAAACCACACAGACAAAGGCCGTGAAGTTTTGCTCAGCCACACGGTGCCACACAGTGCCACACAGACTGTGAGAAGAGCCAGGCCAGATGTCACAGGCAAACAGGACTGAGGCTTGCTTCTCATCAGAACTTTGGGTAATCGCTTTGACAATTCTATGCTAGGCTGAAGCCATGGACAATGTTTTAAAGTAGGATTTCTACACCTGGTTCATTACATCACAAGTAATTTTATTCCGTGGTCTTCTGATTTTAAACAGAAAGAGCCCAAAGCACGATTGTAATGTTCCCCTTCGTTCCACATGTGTAGTGCCTTAGGTTACCTGGTCTGGGTCCTAACATAGAATGTCCTCCCTGTCTTGGCTGTCCTGTCTCCTGATACAACTTCTATCCTGCCATGTGCAGTGCTCAAAAACTACCTTTTCTTTAACGTTAAAGATGTTTCAACCATTAGCTAAAACTGGTCTTATTTTGGAGCCAGAATATCACATAAGAATAATTTATTCCAGGTTATGGACATTGATTAACCACTTAGTGAATGGATTTAAATAAGGAATTTGCATGTCCATGGGATATTTGCTACTCAAAGATCATATAGTTCTTATTAGACATATTTTGGGGTGGAAGGAGCTCTTTTTGCTGCTTGTCAAATTATAAATGAGATGATAACTAACATTTATGTAGTGCTCTGCAATGCATAAAATAGTCTTCATAAATATAATCTCGTTTGTCTTATAACAAACTCATAATCCATATATTTTTTGAAGATTAGAATATTACAGATTTTTTTTTTCAGAGCAGGTAGAGCCTAAACATGAAGATATATTGATTAACTTTAGGATCTATGCATTCTGCCTATGTTACATTGTCTAACTTTAGAGTCTATGCATTTAATATATTGTTGGTCAGTAACTATAGAGCTGTTCCATCTTTTTATATTTTAAGAGAAATTGGTAGAAGGTTTATCTAGTGGAAATAGTATGGACTTTTTGGCAAACTAACCAGGGCTCAAATTCTACTGCTCTACCTGCTAATGCTTCCTTGGGCAAGTCAAATCCTCTCTCTGTGTTTCAGTTCCCTAATCTGTGAAAATGATCATGCTGGTCTCTGTAATATCCCTAGAATGATGTCTGTTCGCCATTAGTACTCAATGCATGTTGTGCATTCCTCTTTGTCATTGTTATTTGTAGGTGAACAGGGCATGGATATTGACAGGAGTCGTGCTCCAAGGCAAGACAGGAAAAAAAGTAATCCCTTAATTTCCTTTTTTATGACTACCCTGAAAGGAACATTTATCACTCTACAAGAAGGCTATCGGCCAGGGAAATGTTTTGAAAACTAAAGGCAAATATAACAGATTCCGAGGCAAGAATCTTACTTTAAAAAAGGACAAAATTAGTCTAGAAGGCCTGCTTTTCTTTTTTTCTGGGCTCTGCTGTCATTTTTTTAATACTGAATAAAAAAAAACAGCAAGAGTGCTGGTCAAGTTTTCTACTTATTCAGGCCTTCTATCTTGCATTCAAAATACAACTGTTGAACCACATTTTCACACCAATCATTATAATTTGGACTGGGGTTACCAAAAGAAAATGAAAAGAAATACAAATCTTGGCCCTTGAGGAACTCTGTGTGTGAACTGAATGACTTACACCATGAGCAATCAGCATCAGGCTTTGAAGCAAGTGGCATTGTAATGAAGAATCTGACTCCATTTCTGAAATTTGACGTTTGACTGCTAACAGCTTTGAAGTCTCGCTTGTCCCTCTTCCCCTTCTGCCATACATCTGGGCAAGCAGATAGGAAAGCCTGGGTACTCCCTCCTTTGGTGCTGGTGGGAAACTCAAACCATGCTTGCCCCTGCCCTTGTGCAGAGCCTTCACCATAGCCTACCTCCCTGACCACAAAAAAACACCCTCAGCCAGTCTCCTTTTTTTTTCATTCTTTTTATCAAATACTCATTCAGAATGGAACATACCCCAAGCAAAAGGTAGGTCATTTGAAATAAAAGATGGGAGTCAAAGTCTTTGCCCTCAAGGTGTTCACAGCCTAACAATGGAAATAGAAAAATAAAAACATGATCGAATAAACAGTAACAAATTTAAAGACAGAGGGAAACACAGTGTGCAGTGAAACTAATAAAGAGGGTTACCTAACCTACAATGAGAAGTGAGTTAACAGATTAGGGTGAGAAAGGAAGGTATGGGAGGCTTTCTGGAAAATTCTAAGATAAAACCTAAGGATCTGTCAGAATTACATAAGTAATGAGTAGAATAACTCCTGCCACATTACAATTGTTTAGCAACCATCTGCAATGATTATTAACTTCCCATTAGTGTTAGGTGCTGTTACCACTGCAATTAAACCTTCACTCCCAGCCCTGCACTTGGGACAATATCAAGCAGTTAAATGTATATACAGCTGGAGTGCCATAAGGAGAGAGCAAAGAGAGAGAGAGAGAGAGAAAAAAGTCACCAGGGGAAAAAGCCCACTGCATACAGAGAAACAAGGAATACTGCAGACTTCTCATCAGAATCTATGGAAGTAAGAAGAAAATGAAGAAACCTCTTCAAAGTACTGAAAAAACATTTTTTGCCAACCTAGAATTCTTTATTCAACTAAAGTGTTTTCCAAAAATGAAAGGAAATTAAAGCTTTTTTTGGACAAACAAATGCTGAGAAAATTAATCATCAGCACATTTGCACTACAAAAATGTTACAGGAAAATACTTCAGTAAAAGGAAGATAATGCCTTAAGAAAAATGTTGTCTGCCAAGAAAGGAAGTAAGAGTCTCAGAAATATATGAAAAATATAAAAGACTTTTTAAAAACTGTTAGATCTTCTTAAAAGATCATTGTTTAAATCAAAAACAATAGCAAAGTATTGTAGAATTTGTAGCATATGTGAAATTTATGTATTTGAAGTAAAATATATGACAACATAGTATAAAGAACAGCAGAGAAAAAATAGAGTTATACTGCTGTAAAAGTTTCTTATATTCTACATAAAAATATGATAAATTAAAGATGTAAGAACTAGATCACCTACAAAAGTTAAAACAAAGAGGCATCACCAATAACAAAACAGAGAAGACAGAATTAAATTATACAAAAATGCTCAATTTTTAAAAAGGCAGAAGTGAAAGAAAAAGAAGAAAAAGTGGAACAAATAGAAAACAAATAAGAAGATGGTGGATTTGATCTCAGTCTTACATAAATTTAAATAATCTAAACCTCCTGACTAAAAGAAATTGGCAGATAGGGTAAAAGCAAAAGATGCTATGTATTTTTTATCATTGTTATTTGTAGGGTGGCAGGACATAGATATTGATGAAAATAGTAAATAATAAATTTTACAATCAGAAATATTACCAGAAAAAAAATTAAAAATTTCATGATGCTAGAAGTTTCCAATTGTCACAACACAGCAATACTAAATGTATATTGCCTAACAATACAGCTTCAAAACATACAATGGAAAAATAACACAACTAAAAGGGGAAATAGATAAGCAGAATTACTGTGGGAAATTGGAGATTTCAGTTCTCTTCTTTCAGTAACTGATAGAACAAGTAGACAGAAAACCAGAGAGAGAGGATAGCTGACATAAACAACATTATTAATCAACTTTATCTAATTGATTTTTATAAAACATTCCATCTAACAGTAGCACAAAATACATTGTTTTCAAGTGTACATGAAACAGTCACCAATAGACTATTGTCTGGGCCATAAAAAAAGTATCAGCACATTTAAAAGGACAGAAATCATACAAGGAGTGTTCTCTAAGCAAAATGAAACTAAACTAGAAATCAACAACAAAAGCTATCCGGAAATCTCCAAATATTTTGAAACGAAACAATACACTCCTACAAATCCCTGGGTTAAAGAAGAAATCACAAATAAACTTACAAAACACGTTACAGTAAATGAAAATAATAACAAAAATAGAATATACCAAAATTTGTAGGAAGCTGCTAACGTAGTTGTGAGAAAAATTTATAGTATTACATGCTTATAAAGAAATAAATTCTGAAATATATAAATTTCTAATAATTCTTAATATCTTGTAAGACAAGTCTCTTTATCTTGTTTTTCTTCAGGATTGTTTTGGTCTTTTCAATTTATTATATATTCTATAATTTCCACAAAAACCTATCGAGCATGTTATTGGAATTTTGTCAAACCTAGAGATTTGTTGGGGGAGAAATAACATTTTTATGAAAGTGAGACATTTATTCCATGAATATGGTTTCGATATTCACTTGCTTTGGTGTTATTGTTCAAAAATGTTATATTATTCCATATAAAGTTCTTGCACATCATTTTTAGATATTTTCTAGAATTTTATACTTTTGATGAAATGTGAAGTTTACCTTTTTAATTATATTTTTTTCACTTTATTGCCAGTGCAAAAAAATACAATTGCTTCTGACATTGAATTTTGTTTCCTGCAAATTTGTTAAATTTGCCTAATTCTACTAATTCATCTGCAATGTTTTGAGTTTTTATTCAAATAATCATATTATATTAAAATTATTGCATTTTTAATTTTGTTTTATATTATTAACTTTATATATTTATGTATTTTTACTTATATATTCATCTGCCTTTACATTACTATGCTGACAGAACAATGCTTCAAAGAAGTATTTATATAATCTTGTTTCTAGATCCAAAGGGAGTACATTTTACTCTTCAATATAAGTACAATTTACCATGTAGTATATATGTTTACTATAGTTTTTCTGCAAAACCATTATCAGGTTAAAAACATTCCCTTCTATTTCTAGTTTACAAAGAAGTTTTATTATGAAACAATGTTGGATTTTATCAAACGATTTTAAATAATATGGAGGGCTTTTAAAAAATGTACTCTATTAAGGTTAATAAATTATATCATTGCTTTTCTGTGTTAAATCATTCTTATACTTTTGGAATATACCCAACTTGGTTGTGGTTATTTTTATGCATTGTTGATTTAGATTTTTAAATAATGTGTTTATAATTTTTACAACTATGTTTATGAATAAGATATGTTAGGAATTCTCTTTATTTTGATTGATTCTGTCAGGTTGAATATCAAAATTATGCCAATATCATAAGTTGAGTTGAGAAGCTTCTCTAATTTTCTCTTGCCTAGCATAATTTTGTAAGATTAAAATGATTTGTTCTTTGAAGGTTTGGAGAGCTCACTGATAAAATTATCTGGACTTGGAGTTTTCTATTCTGGGAATAATTTGTATGTACTAATTGAGTTACTCTTATTATTATGATTATTTAGGCTTTTTATTTCATCCTAAGGCAGTTTTAAAAATTAAATTGTATTATTTAGTTAATGTTAAAAATAAATTTATACAAGTTTGTCAGGTTTATCTGTTTTCAAATAATTTGGCAGGAAGTGGTTTAGAATATCCTTTTAATTGTAGCCCTAATTTCCGCAGCATCTATAAATCATACTCCACTTTTAATTCTTTAGAGTGCTTATTAGTAACGTTTCCTTTTTTTCCTACTAAATCTTGAAGTTGTTCGCTAATGTATTAGCCCTTTGGAAGAACCAGCTTTTGTCTGTTTGATTTTTTGATTTTTTTTTTTTTTTTTTTGTGGCTGACCAGTACAGAGATCCAAACCCTTAAGCTTGGTGTTATAACACTGCCCTCTAACCAAAAGAGCAAACAGGTCAGCCCTTTTGAATTTTATGTATTTATTTGGCAGCTGGCTGGTATGTGAATTTGAACCCTGACCTTGGTCTTATAAGGCTGCATTCTAACCAACTGAGCTAACCAGCTAGTCTGATATTCTTTTTTGTATGTTTGGAATCTGTTTCATTAATGTGTGCTTTTATATTTATTATTCACCTGCTTGCAATTTGTGTTGAATGTGTTTTTTTCTTCCTAATGTAAATTTTTAAATAATGTGCCTATATCAGCAATTCTGTGTGTTTCTCCCTCTCTAATATATAAATTTAAAACTATCTCATTTATTCCATATACTCCTTTAGCTCTTCAGTAAGAAGTATTGAAAAAAAAAATCTTCCCTCTTTACTTGAGCTTGGGGATTCATATAGCATGGTTATTTAATAAAAAACTCTTCCAGATAATTTGTCTATTAGCTGATTTCATGGAATGGAATTTTTTTACACTCCATGTTTTCCTGCTTCCAAATTCCTTTAGAACATAATATTAATAGAACTTGTTCTAGAAAGGCAGAGAATTTACCAAATATTTATATCATTTAAGTGGCATGTACAGAAAGGATGCCATTATAATTCAAATGTAGAGGATCAAAGTACAGATGTTCTAAGATCTACTATATTCTGTTTGAATCAACAGTTATATATATACATATATATATGTAAAATTCCACAAAACCACAAATTCAAGTACCACTATCATTGAGAAGTATCTGATGTTACTTCTGCTGTAAGAAACAGGCTACAGTTAAGATAAAAAATACATATCAAAAAGTGCTTCACATAAAGTAGAAACTTAATAAATATAACTTAATATGAATCTAATCCAATAATAAAATAATAATAACAATACATAGAATATACTATGTGCAAAGACCATTCTAAGGACTCTGTATGAGTATATATATTTTACTGATTCCAAGAGAATGTTTGTTCATTTGTTCATATTTAATAACTTTGAAATAGCAATGCATCTTACAGTTGATAAGCATAATTTAATTTCAGCATTATATTTATATTAGTGCATTAAAAAAAGTGTATCTCATCACTAATGGCATTTTACATTTAATGAAATTTTGTAGAATGCCATGGAACACTAGATGCCATGGAAATGCTATAAAGTAAGCTCAACAAGGGCAGAGAATTTTGTTTGTTTTATTCACTGATATAGACATAATTTAATAAATATTTTGGAATGACTAAATGAGTGAAGTTGCCAAGTGAACTAAATAAATGCACAGTGTTTAGTATCACTCCAGACAGTAGTAGGCGGTCCACTCGACCTTACCCTTTGGGATATCACTGTAAAAATGCTCAATTTAATGCTGTATGTTCATAATAAGGACTTTCCATTTTCTAGGTAAATACTACAATATGCCAAGTTTCGGAAAAAAGCAAACAATGTAATAAATAATGAAAAAAAAAACTTAAGCATAATTTAAACTAAAAGTTGTGGAACCTATGGGAATAAACTTTATTTATTAGAAATAAATCACATTGTGTAACACTTTATTCCCCAACAAATCCTAGTAAATGAGATGATAGCCCTTTGAAAATGAACTGTCAGAAAAAAAAAAAAAAAAAGGATCATTATTTTTTGAAGAGCTGCAAAATAAAATAGGCCAGCAATAATGCAGGTAATAAGCGAGGTCATAAAGGCGATTTAGAGAAGTGGAGCTGACAACGACCTAAGCAGGGCTTGGCCACTCTCCCCGGCATTTCCTGTCTCCCACCAGCTCTAGCTCTGAACGTCCCACAGTTCCCCCTTGCTCACGTGCACATCTTCATCCCCTTCCACAGGTGCGCACCCACACCCACAGCTGTGCGGGGACCTCTCCCGAGCTGCAGCCTCTGCTGCTTGTGTGCCTTCTGGAGCCCTCCCCCTGGAGACCCCTTGGACCCTGTGAATTCAGCAAGCTCGCAAGTGAAGTCATAAAGAGCAAGAGCACATGATTTAGGGCTGGACAGTCCCCACTTCTTAGTTTTGTGGATACTTCTTAGTTTACTTGACCTTCCTAATTTTGGGATATTATTTCTCTAAAATGGCTTCATAGTATTGCTTCGAGAACATGAAAGAGCATAGGTGACACCTCTAATGGAGAGTCAAATGCATAGCAGACACATAACTCATGCCTCGTGCTGGCTTTGCTCTCCTTTCAAAACAAGCTTAGCTGGCAACTCGGTAAAGTCAGTTGCAGGGATGAGAGTTGTGCAGTGAGCTGTGTGATTCTCTGCACTCTCCAGTGTGTGTGCACACTCCTTCCTGGAGAGCTTTTGAGGAGTCTGTTCTTTCCCACCTCCTTCCAATGGCTTCTTGCCATGAATCAATCCCCTTTCTAAACTGTCCTCTGCAGTCCTGTGAGACTGCTAGGAGTCCCCCTGCTCATGCCATCTCTCCCTCAGCCTGCAGAATGGAGCTCAGGTTTTTTTGAGCAGCTATAGCTCCTGCACCATCTCACCTGCCACCTTGCTGGCTGCAGGGCCTGCTCCCACCCGCACCTGAGCTTTGGAGTCTTCTCTGCTCCATGACTGTGCCTGTTGTTACTACCTATGACCATTTGTACATTCTCCTCCCACTTCCTGAAATATCCCTTTTGTTTGCTTGGAGAAATCCTGCTTATCTTTTATGACTGGTCTCAGATGTCACCACCTTCAAGAAGCCTCCCATGATTGACCTATATAGAGTTTGGACCACCAAACTTGGTTTCAGATCATTAGAATAGGAGGAAAAAATGGGCAGAGTGACGAGTGACAAGAAGGCACTGACAGTATTTGGCACTGTTTGAGTCTGTGGTCTGAGCTGGGGTCCGTCCTGAGACTATGGCTGTTCTCTTGAGTCTTGAAAGGAAACTTCGTATCTGGAAATGTGTGGTCTCCTGCTGCTCCTACGTCCCTTTGTCTGCTCACCTTCTTTCTTGCTTTTCACTTTCTTCTTTTTCTCAACTGGCTGATTAAAATGAATGAGATAACCAAAGTTAGACATTCCAGCTACTTAAGGTAACTATGTTTCTAGGGACTGTGTTTTATGTGTACAGCAAATAAATAAATAAGTAAATAAGTAGTCATAATTCCAGGTTTTCTACATGAATAAGTTGCTTAGTGCAGTGGACTGAATGGTCCTCAAAGTCATTGAAGCTTAATCCCCAGTGAGACTGCTGAGGGCTGGGGAATCCTATTATGTTAATTGAAGGTGGGGCCTTGAAAAGGTGATTAAATTGTGGGGACCATGCCCTAGAGAATTGTTTAATGATGGTCATGGGTGTGGTTCTGAGGGCGTTGAAAGGAGACCATCTGAAGAGCTTTTTCTCTCTCTCTGCTCCAACGTTCTGCCATGTGAGAACTGTGTGTCACTGTTACTACCAAGAAGACTCTCTCCAGATGTGTTCCTGGATTTTGGACTTCCCAGCCACTGAAACTGTAAGCAAAAATTTCATTTTCCTATACATCACCCAGTTTCAGGTATTCTATTATAGCAACACAAAAATGGACTAATGCATTTAGAGAGAAGTAGCTGTAAAGATATAAATGTGACAGTGAGCTCAAATGGGAGCAGAAAATAATATACAGTGCAGCCCAATGAAAGGTTCTTTCCACTGGAGCAGCATGCCTGATTCTGATGAAGAGAAAAGCATCTGATACTGGAGTGAAAAAGGGAAAGAAGGGGCCTCAGAAAATTGGTTTTTCAAACCACTTCCTCCAGTGAGTGGCTGAGGAACTTGAGGCTCTTTTATGAAATGTAAAAATAATATGCATCTTGTCAAGTTCATATGAATATATGTACAAAGAGACTGTTGAAGGTTAAAAACCTCACACAAGTACAGGTCCTGTGAATGAAAGTTGTCTTGCCTTGCAGTAAAGAAGTCACAGAATTTTAGCAAGGTTTACCATGAACAGCCACAAGAGATTCATTAATTTCCATGATTTAAAACATTTAGTTTAAACTGTGCCTCTCTCCATTTTAGACATAAATTATAGCAGGAAAAAAAGGAGAGAAATATGCAAGGTACCAGGTTTGAATCCATTAAGCAGAAAGCCTGAAGACCCTATATTTACCTCCTTACGTCTCTGGCTCTGAAGGCTCAACAGATCTCCTTCCTGGATATAATTATAAAAAATGACTTGGGTATGAAAAACGAGTTTGGTGATATTTTTAAAACTGTCTGAAGAGTAGCTTGGAAATATGAATGGTGTGCAAGGACTGAGTCACTCGGACGCACACAGTTGCTCTTGTATGTACGAGGCGACACTTCTGAAAGTGTCATTTCCTCTGTTGCTAGAATTGGACTGACTTCCACTTGACCTCTGCAGCAGTGGCCGGCTGTGTTCGCATCCACACCCTTGCTTGGCTCAGTGACCCTGGAACCCTGGGGCATCCTGAGTGGGACAGCTGGCAGGAGCTTGGGGCTGGTGTGGTAACTTGTCAAGAATGCTCCCCCGGCCTGCCAGCAGCAACTGCACAGCTGTTGCGTCCACATACCTGACGTGCCTCCACCCGGGGCGACTGCTGGGGCATGGCAAATCCAGCCCCAGGTAGCTGAGGAGAGTTGTCGAGGTGTGGGGGGGAGCAGCCGGAAGAAGACGTAAGAGTGACAGTTGTGGGCTGAGAGGAGCCCCCCCACTGAAGGAAAGTTTGGTGCAAATAGGAAGAGACTGCATTCAAGGCCAGCCCTGCTCCACCATCTTAAACCTATTTACAGTCCTTTGGAGATGTAGTTTCCCACGGGTGTCTTGTTGAAATGAGACGAGCAAGGACTTGACACAAAACCTAGCAGAGTTCAGGTGTCCCTGCTGGTGGGGACTTTGAGAAAGTCACTTACCCTGACTGAGCCTCTATATCCTCATCTAGAACAAGGGGGTGCATGATTGCCTGCATTGACGCACTGGCAGAACTTTGTCGGGGTTTTCTGATAAACTCACTCGGGGGATGTTTGTAAAGCTTACCATATTTTTGTTAAATATCATACTGTTAAGCTTTCATTGATATGGTAGAATCAATCCTGAATAGTGTTTTATTTTTTAAAACACAAATTTGTTTTCATAAGCAGACACCCACCCAATGAGCCTGTGCATACTAGTTTAAGTTTTTAAATTTTTTTTTTGTTTTACATTTGTTTAAATACGAACAGGAAGGTTCTTTATTATATTGCTTTTTAAACTGTATTCTAAATTGTATTCTATTCTTTTAAAAATGTATTTAAAATATACATAACATGAAATTTGCCATCTGAAGTAGTCATTTCTGTTGCTTATAACAGAATATCTGAAACTGGGTAATTTTAAAGAAATGACGTATATTTTTTACAGTTTCTGAGGCTAGGAAATCCAAAGTCTGAAGAGCACATTTGGTGAGAGTCTTCTTGTGGGTGGGGTGACTCTCCACAGCAACTCAGGGTGTTGCATGGCAAGAAAAGGCCGAGCAAGCGTGAACTAATCTGCTCACTTACCCTCCTTATAAAACCATCAGAAGCATGCCCATCGGTCCATGAGTGGATCAATCCATGCCGAAGGGCACAGTCTTCACAATCTAATAACCCCTTAAAGGCCCCGCCTTTCAAATATCATAATTGGATTTTCTACTCTCTTAGCACTGATACAATGAAGATCAACTTTCCAGTACATGAACTTTTGAGGGATGTGTTCAACCTATGGCACCACCGTAACCATTTTAGAGTGTACAGTCCGGTGGCATTAGTACATTCAGTGTTATGCAACCACCACCTCTCTCCATCCACAACACTTTTTCGTTTTGCAAAACTGAAATTCTGTACCCATTAAACAACAATTTCCTATTCCCTCTTCTACCCAGCCCCTGGTAACTACCATTTTACTTTCTGTTGCCACAAATTTGAATATTCTAGGTACTTCATATACGTTGAAACATGTAATATTTGTCTTTTTTGTGACTGGCTTATTTCACTTAGCGTAATGTCCTTGAGGTTCATCCATGTTGTAGCATGTGCCAGAATATGCTTCCTTTTAGGCTGAATAATATCCCATTGTATATATAGAATATATTTTATTACCAGCAATTACATTTTAAAATTTCTATTCTTAGAGAAAGAGAGAAAAAAAGAGTCATACAGTTGTCAGTGAGAGTCGACAAGGTGAGAAGTTTTGGAATATATGAATAAATGAGAGACATAATAATAGAATCTTTACAAAATAATTACTATCCCATTGTGCTAAGGCCAGCTTTGCAATTTTTTTTCTCTGACATAAATATACAAGAATGTGGATATGTGCACACGCATGTATGTTTCATCTCCACCCTCTCTTCTCTCGTACTCATCCTTACGTTTTTCAAGGCAAGAACAGGTTTCACTCTGGGGTGAAAGGTGTGGTAGTTTGTAATGAAGAGCTACACATTTTTTTTTTAATTTTATTATGTTGATATACATTGTGGCAGATTATTTTTGCCCATCACCAAAACCTCCCTCCCTCCTCCTTCCCCTCCTCCCCCCCAACAATGTCCCCTCTGTTTGCTTGTCGTATCAACTTCAAGTAATTGTGGTTGTTATATCTTCTTCCCCCCCCTCAGTTTTTTTTTTTTTGTGTGTGTGAATTTATATATTAATTTTTAGCTCCCACAAATAAGTGAGAACACGTGGTATTTTTCTTTCTGTGCCTGACTTGTTTCACTTAATATAATACTCTCAAGGTCCATCCATATTGTTGCAAATGGCAGTATTTCATTCGTTTTTATAGCTGAGTAGTATTCCATTGTGTAGATGTACCACATTTTCCATATCCACTCATCCGATGATGGACATTTGGGCTGGTTCCAACTCTTGGCTATTGTGAAGAGTGCTGCGATGAACATTGGGGAACAGGTATACCTTCGACTTGATGATTTCCATTCCTCTGGTTATATTCCCAACAGTGGGATAGCTGGGTTGTATGGTAGATCTATCTGCAATTGTTTGAGGAACCTCCATACCATTTTCCATAGAGGCTGCACCATTTTGCAGTCCCACCAACAATGTATGAGAGTTCCTTATTCTCCGCAACCTCGCCAGCATTTATCGTTCAGAGTCTTTTGGATTTTAGCCATCCTAACTGGGGTTAGATGGTATCTCAGTGTGGTTTTGATTTGCATTTCCCAGATGCTGAGTGATGTTGAGCATTTTTTCATATGTCTGATGGCCATTTGTATATCTTCCTTAGAGAAATGCCTACTTAGCTCTTTTGCCCATTTTTTAATTGGGTTGCTTGTTTTTTTCTTGTAAAGTTGTTTGAGTTCCATCTCTGTAAGTCTCTCTGCTGCAGGTTGTGAGCATTTCTGGTCAGTCCAGCCTTCTATCTGCTCATCTGGCTCATGCCCTTAGCATAGCCTGCCTCTCTCCCTTCCCCCAACCCTGCCTAATTGCCTTTGGTTTCTTTGACTGATCCATGGAGATTAAACACAAATAGCATTGTCAGATACTATGCCAAATATTTTGCTTGTATGTAAGTCTCATGCCTTTTTAACAATATCAATATTACTGTTCCCACCTTACATATTAGGAAATTGAGGCTCAATGAGCTTATGTAACTGCCTGAGGCCGAGCGTCTGCCTGTGTCATAATGAGGATCTAGACCAAGTGAACCTGTAGTCGAATCTTAGATGCTGCCCTGCATGAGATCTGGCAGTTTTTGCAGCCTTACATCATCTGACTTTTACTTTCTATTAACTTGCATGTGTGTTCTCCCACTTCTAAACATTTACAATGCAAATATATTAAAGTTAGAACTTCACCTGGAATTTATTAATGCCCAAGTATATCTAAGAAATTAGTATGAATAACACATGTATATATAATACCTACATATATGTATGTTATTTCCCTATTTCAGTAATAAAACGGTGGAAAGGAGAGGGAGATCTGGGGAATTTAAACAAGGGGAGGTCATCTGTCCCAGAATTGTGTAGAGAAAGGATCACTGCTTTTGGAGTTAGATCAACCAGCATGGAACTCTCAGCTCTAGGGCACTTTATCTATCTGTCCACTGAGGGCATAAATAGCACCTATCTCATATAATCGTTGTGGGAATTCAATGAAATGAGGCATGGGAGGCTTTTAGAGTGTGTGGCCCCTGGAGCTCGGTAAATGTTAGCTAAAGAGGAGCGAAGGTCCCAGTTCAGGGCCTGCTATTCATTCAAGAAATATTTGTTGTGCCATACAACTGGCAGACGCTGAATAAGTGGTCAATATTGTCATTATTTCGATACATCTTTTCTCAAGTTTGGATTATAATTGTTCAATTTGGAGAGAACAGACAATAGTAATGAATCAAAGTATTTTGTTAGAAGAATGTGAAAAAAGTGTAAAGAAAGGCAATTTTGGCATGACTTTTATTAAAAAGTTAGCTTTATTCTCTGATTTGTGAATATGTGTCTCTTACTAAATTCTTCACTTATTTGATAGGCAAAAGAGTGATATCATTCAATCATTATAAAATTCCTTCCCTTTTACGTCTTGAAATTATGGGCACCTGTAAGGGGACTGAAGTGGTCATCTGGTGAACTCCATGAATAGATGAATAAACTAGAAAAAATAATAATCGATTTTCCTCCTGAACATCTTCAAAAAGTTTATGGAAAGTTTTGTATTATCTTTTAACTCTATCTTCCCAAGAACTTTCTGAAGTACCCGTGTATAGTTTAGGCATTCTTAGACTTTCTCTAATCCATTCCAGGATATTAGACTTATGAAAATGAATTTTTTTTCCCTCCAACTCAAGTGTCCTTCTCTCATTTGAGTTTCCTTCTCTGAGTGAAGATCTTTGCTTTGTTTTGTTTGGTTTTCTACTCTCAACAGCCTGCATGCAGGTGACAGTGGTGAACAGCTCTCGGTCCATCTCGAAGCATCTACACTTTCCTGCTTTTCCATTAATGAAGAATTGATGTTGAAGCCCTCCATGGACCCTTTGATTGGAGAGAGCCCCATTTAAATAAGTTGATGGAGAGATGGGTTTTGCTAAGAGCCAATTTCCTGAATGCTTTCTAAGTCATTATGTGCAGAATGTCAATATGTTAAGAGCAATACATTTTACAGCTAAAGAAACTCAGCCAGGTAATTTTAAATGACTTTCTCAAAGTCATATTGCTTGTTACTATCTGAGAAAAACAAAAACCAACAAACAAAAAAAACTGAAAGGCAGCTCTCCTCTCTGTTACGCAGCAAAGCCCTTCATTTTCCCAATGCTCCATGGTTTTATTTAGAAATCTGACAAAGCATTCAGATTTTCCTCTTTTTAACTTTTGTCAAAATAATAATCTATAATTACACATAAAAAGGATAAAAAAGTTTTGATGACCAGGGCATGTTTTCTGGCCATCTTACCACTCCCACCATTTCTAGCACCACTCCCAGAGCTTCTGTTTTTGTTACTATGGTGAGTTTCACCCCTCATTCCGGTGATATGTGTATACTTTTATTTCTTTGTTTCTAGACATGAAAGATGAGGACCTACTTCACCAACATCACTTGGTCCTCCCAGTCACTTCTAAGTATCTTCATATGTATAATCATTTTTCTTGGTTGCCTTTGTGACTTTAAAACATACTTAAAGTTTCTTTTTGTTGTTCCATCAATATTTGATTATATTTCTTGACCCCCTACTTCAAAAATTGTTGGTATTATTGGGTCTAGCCTTTTCCCAACCCTACTCCCACATTCTGGGTGCTATCTTCTATCCATTACACATTTAAATTATCAATGTTTGTGCTAGTTGCATCCACTTAAGAACAGTGCTAGACTTGTATTTCCTTTTCCACAGGCTGACTGTCAAGACACCCTAAGCCATCAAAGAAATTGCCACCCCTTGACTTTGCATGCAATCGTGGTGTAGCTCACTTCTCTTCATAATTGGGCCATTCTTTTTATACAGAGTTTTGTTTTCCTTTTATTCTTGCAGTGCTTTCCATTATTATACCCTGCTCATTTTTCAACTACTTTAAATGTACTTTTTATTCTAACAAGTTTACTTTGTTCCTCTAGTCCTCTCTCCTGGAGTCTAGTATCCTGTTTCAAACAGGAATAGATGTCTTCTGCCATGCCCACAGCCTAGGGGACATCAGGGCCTTCTCCTTTTTTGATTTCTTGCGCTGAGTCCATAATTCCTAGGAACTACTTATGAGATTTCTTGATTGATTTTTTTTTCTGTTTCTTAGGCTTCTCTTTCATTTTACTGAACTACATTTTTAAGGCAAGTTTCCAAAACAAGGGATGCATGGAGGGTAAATTTTACACATATCTGGAAATATCTTAGTTCTTTTCTCATATATGACTGGTAATTTGATGGGTATAAGTTCTATGTTGAAAATCATTTTTCAATATTTCAAAAGCATGATCCTTTTTGCCTTTTATTATCAATATTGTTAATAAGAAATCTGATGTCTGTCTTATTTGTGTCTGCAGATGACTTGATTATATCTCTCTGGAAGGTTTTAGGATTTATTTATTTATTTATTTAAATATTTGCTTATGTTTATTGCTGTTGCCATCAGTGTGTTGAGCTTTTTGGTGGGAATTTTTATTTGAAGACTAAGGTCATTCTTCAGGTCAGGAAAAGTTTTCTTCTGTTACTTCTTTTATTATTTTGTTGTTCTGTTATTTTCTTTTATTACTTTCTCTCCATTTTATTTTCCTTACTTTTTTTCCTGGAATTTTTATCTGTCTGATATCAATCCTCTTGCACTTGTTCTTGTCCCAAATGTATTTAATATTTTAAATCTCACTTTAAGGTCTGAGAGATTTTTGAAGTTTTATTTTCTAATAGTTTTATTGTAAGCTAAAAATATATCAATAGTCATGTGCTTGACCTCTAAGAGCAGTTGTTTTCTGCTTTTCTTTTTGTCATTCCCCCGTAGCATCTTGTCTCCTGTACGATGCCTTAAGAAGCACAGAGCTGCTCCTGCCTGCCTTCCTGCCTGCCTGCCAGCCAGAGAGGAAGAGAGGGCATTAGTCCTACAACCACAGGGAACTGAATTCATCAGCAACCTGAATGAGCTTGGGGTACTGAGGGAAGACGAGTGTGCCCAGTGGTGTGGTTGAGATATTTGTATACTATCAACTAATCTTCTATTTCCAGTCCTACTTTTAAGTATCAACCTCTGTCTTATTTACTAATTCTGAACCCAGACCCTCTCTGAATTCCAATAGCTGGGCTGACTTCCTTCCTTTATAAAAAGGCTCTGAGGGCCGAGCCCGTGGCGCACTTGGTAGAGTGCTGCGCTGGCAGCGCGGCGACGCTCCCGCCGCGGGTTCGGATCCTATATAGGACTGACCGGTGCATTCACTGGCTGAGTGCTGGTCACGAAAAAACGACAAAAAAAATAAATAAATAAAAAATAAATAAAATAAAATAAAAAGGCTCTGAGCTTTCTATCTCTTTGCTTGTCTCATCTTTCCGTGTCTTCTATCTCCTTCTAGAAGATGGAAGAAGGTGGAAATCTCTCAACTGTTGTTTACTGCTATCCACTTCCTTTCAAAATCTGCTCTCTGATAAACTTCTAAGCTTTTATTTCAGTGGAGGTCTTTAAAGGGTGGAGAACAAATATGTGTATTTATTCCCCAATCCAGAACTGGACCTGTACAGTCTTATTAAGCAGCTGTTTCTCAAACCGGTAGCTTCTACTCTTATTCTTTCTTGTCCGTTTTGTTGGCATTTGCACTTGGGTGATGTCCTTAGACATAAAATGAATTGTTTTTCTGCATAGTAAATATGAAGACAGACCATGCCAAGGGATAGTAATGGGGCAAGACCTTAAATGGCCTTGGAAGAGGCTCATTTACATCTACATGTTATCTTAAGAGGTTGTTTGGAGTATTGAAAGGAGCATAGACTTTGTATAATATACATGCCTTTCCATGTAATCTTGAGTAAACTACTTAAGCTCTTAAAGCCTAGGCTCAAGTAGATAAAAATATCCTTTTCAATTTCACAAGATTACTGTAAGAATATACAACAAAGCATATGATATCAGCAAGTTCTTAATAAATTCATTCTATAAGGATTCATATCTGTATACTGCTGGACACTGGACATGGCATGGTGAGCAGTGATAGGGCTTGTTCTTTCTAAGAAGCTGCATTCTAATGGGAGAGACACACGAGTAGCTAGTCAGTTTCATTACAGTGTTAGTTCCCTCCTCCACTCCACCTATTCCTTCCCTATCATCCCTGGTGATGCTGCAACCTGGGCCACAGGGCAGCTCTATCACTTGATGTGGAGTGAGGTTGAGAAGACTCTGGTGTGGCATGTGGAGATGGGATAAGAAAGGAGTAAAGAATAAAGATAATAATAGAGGACTGAGAGAGATCTGAAATTCCTAGCTTAGATTAATTCAAATAGAAAAGCTGAGCTCATCACCAAATACAGACAAGATAAGATACTCTCTATGCAGGCAAGGATATTTAAAAATGTAAACAATTTCTTATGAAAAGAATGGAAAGACCACTAGCCCAGGAGGCTAGAGTTTTAGGGTCTAGCATTAGGTATGTTTCTAGTTAAGACTTGGACTCAAGATGTAGACACCTGGTCTTTTTCTACCATGAAGATTAAATGATAGAGTTTTCTTCTAGGTCTAACATGTTTTACGCTTAAAAGTTTATGACATTCTCTCTTTTATGGACTGAGAAATGAGGTTTACATCTTAAGTGAATACCTAGATATATCAAGAAAAGAAAATATGTGACTTAAAGTTAGGCAAAAAAAAAAAAAAAAAAAGTCCAAGACAATGCCAAAAATTCAATTTTAAAAAGACAAGGCAAACACAAAAATTGATAGGACTCATGCAACTCTGAAAATATTGAGTCCAAATTTGGAAAGAACTGCCAATTAATCAATCTAATAATGTTCAAATTCATGCTTTTATAGAATTGGGCTTATGAGAAAATAATTATAATCCATAGATTAATGGTTTTGTTTCAACCTCATAGATCAGATTCACATTTTACAACCATAAATACACCTACACAATTGTAGTATAAATATCTGTTGTGACAATAAAAGATACTTATTAAAAATTTAGTCTAACATTTCTCATAAAATGTGGAGCTATTCAAGCACTTTGTATAAATTGACTCCATAGGGGTCCTGATAAAATAGCAAATGAGTTTCTTAATGTTATGATCCCTTTGAAAATAGTCCGTGAAAGAAAGCTATATTGTTTTCCAGCAAAGCAATTGAATCAGATGCCCATCATTGATAAAGGTTGAATAACTAATTTGGGATTTGTCAGTTATTCTTTTCTGAATTTCAGTAAAGCCAAATGAGATATTTAATTTTTGTGTTAGGAAGCCTCATTTCCCAATGCAAGTCATCAGTATCAGAATATTTTGAAAGGCTGTACACTTGCTGCCTTGTTACAGAATGAGCTATTCCAGTTTAGATAGAGGGACTCAACCAGACTGACATAACAACACAAACAAACCCCTGCCTTATACACACTAGGAACTCAACACATGTGTGTGGACACGAAATAAAGTCAGGCCTGATGAAATCTGAATTTGTGAATAATGGTAGAACATGAGCTTGAATGTTAAGAGGTGTCTCCTACTCCTTAATAAAACATGATTTCCAAGGCTCAGGTCCTCCTCTGCCTCAGTAGTATGGACTCCTTGACTGCGACTTAGTAAAATAATAACCACAGCAATAATAATCCTTGGGATGTTTATGTTTCAGATCAGACAAAAGATGCTTCAAAGATCCAAAAATTTCAAAGGGCTGAATAGACATGAGCTTTCTTGATTATTTAGGATACTTTCCTTCCTTCATTACAAACAAAAAAGAAAAAAAGAAAATAAATTAAAATTCATCTTCCCTACCTGTCTCTCCTCTTTCTCTAAAAGAGCTGTGCCCAGCAACTTTGTACCCTGGACATTTGCTTGGGAATTGAAGCTTGGAGCCTTTAATGTTGTTTCCAAGCCAGTGAAAATGAGTTATGCCCCCCCCCCAGCTACTTCCATTTCTTTTCCTAAATCTGAGCAATTCTAGAAATATACTCTCCTGTGACTCACGGAGAAGTGGTACAAAGAAGTATATTAGCCAAGGTGGGCAGAGGTGTACAGAGTGTATCCATGGCAGGTGTAACCCACCAGTTTAGAATCCAGTACTATGGCAAAACCAGAACAGATTAGTAAAAGAAAGGAGAGGCCAGTATTTCAAAGCATAAACAGGAAATTCCTTTCAGGAGACCACCTGCCAGTCTTCTTCATCAGCTGCTTAACAAGGTCATTGAATCTAAGCCTGTAGCTGGATTCTGAGAAAGCATCCAACAGATTCATTATCAGCCAATGCATCTGGACATTCACAACAAAGCAGGATAATCAAATCAAAGGGCCTGTGCCCATAACTATCCGCTCTTCCTCACACCCACCTGCACAGCATTGCCAAACTCTGTCTTAGATCAAGCCAGCCCGCCTCCCGGCTGCCAAACCCTGCAAACAGATGTGCTGATGAGCTCCATGACTGATTCTTAAACTTCCAAACTCAATCTGACCTTCAGTGGTTGATTCCTTGTTAGTTTCCCACTCCCTAAAGTGGCTGCACCAGTGTTTCATGACTTCTTGTGACATTAACTGAATTCCTGAGCATTACACCCTCAATATGTTCTTTTCCTTGCTTCGTGGATCACAGGAGCTACTACAGGTAAGTTCCTTCTCTTCCTTCATCTCTTTTCCTCTTCCACGTCAGTATTTAGCACTCAATTCAAGCTCTCGCTTTTTCCTGCTTCTCTCAGGGAAGATAGCACCCACTTCTTGTGAAATCCAGTGCCATTCCTGTGTGTTATCTGACCCCACTCATTCCCTCCTTCTCGTTTGGGATCTTCCCCCATGAAATACCCAGTAGGGATATTTCTAAGTTAAACATTCATAGATATTCATCTTCTGTCTCCTAACTGCACTCTTCTCATCCCATAAACATATCCCTTCCCCCATGGGGTGCAAATCACTTTGGAGACATCATACATTGTACAGATGTTTTTGTAGTTTCTGGCAAAAGACAGCAGCATTTCTTGAGGAAGGTGTGACATTTTCAAGCTCACCTAGAGCCTTCCTGCTGAGGAGAAGAGGGCGGACCTTCCATCCTGGAAGAGCTCACTTTTCACAATGCCTTTCTTCTTTCATGCTGTGACCCTATTCCATTTGCCAAAACTGATGCCTTCTTCTTTGACCTTGCTCGTTTTGGCTGAACCCACATTTATGATCCTCTCTTCTCTCTTGGATTCAAACGTACCCCTTTTCTATTTCTCTAGCTTCCCTTAATGTTATTTCCAGCATTCGACAATGGCTTTTCTTACTATTGATCCCCTGAAAGGGAGATACTACCATGATTCTCTGAACATTTCTATGAAGGAAAGAAGGTCATGGCCAGGGTATGATTGGTCAAAATTTCCTTGTCCTGGGTGTGATTGTCTGAGGGAAGGCAGCACCAAGGCCTGGCTGAGATGAGGCTGATGTCTTTTGGGAGAATGCAGCATGAGGGAAGGAGCTGAGATAAAATGAATTAGTCCAGACAATATCTGTGATGGTTAATTTTATATGTGAACTTGACTGGGCTAAGGTAAGCCCAGATAGCTGGTAAAACATTATTTCTTGGTGCGTCTGTGAGGATGTTTCCAGAAGAAATTGGCATTTGATATAGTAGACTGAGTAAAGATTACCCTCACCAGTGCAGGTGGGCATCATACAATCTGTTGAGGGCTGGAATAGAACAGAAAGGTAGAGGAAAGGTGAGTTTGTTCTTTCTGCTTGAGCTGGGACACCCGTCTTTTCCTGCTCTTGAATGTGGATGTTCCTAACTTTGGGCCTTCAGATTCAGACCAGGACTTATGCGACTGGCTGCCCTGGTTCTCAGGCCTCAGGCTTAGACTGGAACTACACTACCAGGGTTCCTAACTCTCCAGCTTGAAGATAGCATATTGTGGGATGTCAGACTCCATAACTGTGTGAGCCAATAACTTATAAAAAAAATTGTATGTGTATATATGTATATACACATTGTATATATGTCTGTGTGTATATATTATTCCTATTGATTCTGTTTCTCTGAAGAATCTTGGCTTATACAGTGTCAAAACTCCAAGGGACCAACTTAGATCCAGAGTTTGATTATGGTTACAGTGATTAAGCCATGCCAAAGACTGAAGGATGTGACAGTGGGCATTGAGAGGAGCACAGCAAAGATTGAAAACTATTGCTTTAGCTGCTTTATAAAACGTGAACTATTTCAAGCACACAAAAACATAGACCATAGTATAATAAACACCTAATTAAAGAAACATATGAAAGAAGTCATGGAAGTTCCCTGAGTGTTCCTCCTGTCAGTCCCTTTCCAACCTCACCCATAATGATCCATTCTGCTGAATTTTTGCTACTCCTGTGTTTTATTTATCCATAGTCATTTCAATGAACATCTAGGCTATGTCCAGTGTTTTGCTATTTCAGGCAATGCTGCATAGTCTCTGTGTGTCTCCCCATCTTGATATATGCAGTTGCATTCATGCAGTGATGGAATTTTTAGGTCATTGTGTCTGCACATTTTTTTGCTGTATTAGAAATAACCAAATTATTCTCCAAATTGCTTGTGCCAAATTACCTTCCTAGAAGTATTGTTAAAAAGTTATCACTGCTTCATATTTTCTTCAACTTTTGAAATTATCAAACTTTTAAATTTTTGCCAGTTTGATGGTTTTGAAATAGCATCTCATTGTTTTCCTTCACATTTCTCTGATTTCTCATGAGGCTGAGAATTTCCTCAAATCTTTTAGCTATTCAAGTTTCCCTTGACATTTGTATTTTTCTATTTTGGGGTTGTTTATCTTACTTGTTTGTAATAGTTCTCCATATGTTGTGGTTATTAACTTCTTTCATGGCTTGTGAGTTGCAAATACCTGTTTTCTGTCTGTGATGGTCTTAGAACTTTATGGTCTTCATTTCAATTTTAATAGAGTCAAATTCACCATTTTTTTTCATTTATAGATTACATTTTTTAAGTCTTGTTTAAGAAAGATTTCTATACCCTGGTGATCATAAAAGCATTCTCCAGATTTTCTTTAAAATGTTTTAATGGACATGCCCTGAGGTGTTGGCACATGACCCAGCAGGTAGGCCTCACCACTGCCACCTGACTCCATCCCCAGCCAGGCCAAGTGTGCATGGAGCAGGTAGACATCAAGCAGAGGAGGTGAAAGCTCCACAGAGACCACATGCCCTGAGATGCCAGTGCACAACCCAGCAGGTAAGCCTCACTGCCACCACCTGACTCCATCCCCAGCCTGGCCAAGTGCATGCTGACCAGAGAGGTGGCTCCCTGGAGAGGCCCAAGACCTGAGGCAACCACATACACAAGACACTAGTGGCCAACCAAACAGACACTGAGGTAGCCATACCAAATTGGCAACCCCAGCATCATCCTGGCTAGATAATAGTGTCAAACCATTGGACTGTGAAACGCCCTGCCACAATGACTAAACATCAAAGGAAAGATACCAGAAATATGAAAAATCAAGAAAGTACACCACCAAAGGGAAATAACTCTCAAGCTCTAGATCCTATAGAACAAGAAGCCCTTGAAACGTCTGACAAGGAATTTTGAGTGATAATTCTAAGGAAACTGAATGAGATACAAGAAAACTCAGCTAGACAACATGATGAAATGAGGAAAAGTATACAGGACCTGAAAGAAGAAATGTACAAGGAAATCAATGCCCTGAAAAAGAATGTAGCAGAGCTTGCTGAGCTGAAGAATTCATTCAGTGAAATACAAAGCAGGCTTGCTGAAGATGGGCTGTTTGAAATAACACAGGCAGACCAAAAAAAAAAAAAAAAGAAAAGAAAGAGAAAAAAGAATTAAAAGCATTGAAGAAAATCTAAGAGAGATATCAGACAATCTTAAACACTGAAATATCTGAGTCATGGGTATTCCAGAAGGGGAGGAAAAAGGAGATTTCATTGAAAACATATTCAACAACATAGTGGCAGAAAACTTTCCAGTTATTGGAAAAAGCATGGATCTTCAGATTCAGGAAACTAAAAGATCCCCAAACGTATTCAACCTAAAAAGGTCTTCTCCAAGACATGTTATAATCAAATTGGCAAAACTCAAAGACAAAGAGAGAATCTTAAAAGCTGCAAGAGAGAAGCATCAAATCACCTATAAGGGAACCCCAATCAGACTAACATCAGACTTTTCATCACAAACCCTAAAAGCCAGAAAGGAATAGGATGATATATTCAAAATACTAAAAGACAGAGATTGCCAGCCAAGAATACTCTACCCCGCAAGGCTATCCTTCTGAAATAAAGGGTAAATAGTATATTTCTCAGACAAATAAAAACTGTGGGAGTTCACTACCACATGACCACTCTACCAAGAAATTCTCAAGGAGTACTGGGTTTGGTACCTGAAAAACAACTACAACTGCCATAAAAACCCAAGAAAAATCAAAACCCACTAGTATAATAAAAATGGCATCCATGAAGAGAAAACAAACAAACAAAAACACTATCTAGAACCTAAGAAACCAACGAATACAGAAAACAAACAGTAAATCAGAAAGCAAGGAACAAAAGACACTTAAGACATACAAACAAAAATCGATAAAATGCTAGGATTAAATCAACACCTTTCAATAAGAACTCTTAATGTAAAAGGCTTAAATTCCCCAATCAAAAGACACAGACTGGCTGACTGGATTAAAAAGGAGGACCCAACTATATGCTGTCTTCAAGAGACCCACCTCACCCATAAAGACTCACATAGACTAAGAGTGAAAGGATGAAAAAAGATTTACCATGAAAACAGAAATGAAAAACAAGCTGGAGTAGCTATTCTTTTATCTGATAAAATAAACTTTAAACTAAAAACCATAAAAAGAGATAATGAGGGCCACTACATAATGATAAAAGGATTGATCCATCAAGAAAAAATAACAATCATAAATACATATGCACCCAATTTGGAGCAGCCAGATTTATAAAGCAAACTCTATTAGACCTAAAGAAGGAAATAGACACTAATACCATAATAACAGGGGATCAGAAGACCCCACTGTCAATATTGGACAGATCATCTAGGCAAAGCTTCAGCAGAGAAACACAAGTTTTAAACAACATACTAGACCAATTGGACTTGGCAGATATTTACAGAACATTCCATCCAACAACCTCAGAATATTCATTCTTCTCATCAGCACATGGATCATTCTCCAGGATAGATCACATGTCAGGTCACAAATCAAGTCTCAACAAATTCAAAAAATTGGAATTATCCCATGTATTTTTTCAGACCACAATGGATTAAAATTAGAAATCAATAACAAACAAAATTCTGGAAACTATACAAACACATGGAAATTAAACAGCATTCTACTTAATGACATAAGGGTCCAAGAAGAAATCAAACAGGAAATCAAAAAATTTATGGAAACTAAGGAAAACAATGATACATCATACCAAAACCTGTGGGATACTGCAAAAGCAGTACTAAGGGGAAATTTATCACATTAAAGGCTTACTTCAGAAGAATGGAAAGATGGCAAGTGAACAACCTAACACTTCACCTTAAAGAACTAGAAAAACAAGAACAATCCAAACTCAAAGTTAACAGACAGAAAGAAATCCCTAAAATCAGAGCAGAACTTAATGAAATTAAAACCCAAAAAACAATACAAAATATCAATGAATCAAAAAGTTGTATTTTTTATGAAAAGATAAATAAAATTGACAAACCATTAGCACAGCTAACTAAAAAAAGAAGAGAGAAGATCCAAATAACAAAAATTAGAAATGAAAAAGGTGATATTACAACTGATAAATCTGAAATACAGGAAATCATTTGAGACTACTACAAACAACTATATGCCAACAAATTTGAAAATCTGGAGGAAATGGATAAATTTCTGTACACACACAAAAGCTACCAAAACTGAGCCAAGAAGATGTAGAAAATCTGAACAGACCAGTAACAATAAAGGAGATTGAAGCTATTATCAGAAGGCTCCCAACAAAGAAAAGCCCAGGACCAGATGGATTCACAGCAGAATATTACCAAACATTCAAAGAGGAATTGACACTAATTCTTTACAAACTATTCCAAAAGATTGAAACAGATGCAAATCTCCCAAACTCATTCTATGAAGCAAACATCATCCTGATACCAAAACCAGGTAAAGATACAACTAAAAAAGAAAACTACAGGCCGATATCCTTGATGAATATAGATGCAAAAATCCTTAATAAAATACTAGCAAACAGAATACAGCAACACATATGTAAAATTTTACACCCCAATCAAGTGGGATTCATCCCAGGGATCCAAGGTTGGTTCAACATATGCGAATCAGTAAATGTGATACTCCATATTCATAAAATCAAATGCAAGGACCATATGATCATCTCTATAGATGCTGAAAAAGCATTTGATATAATTCAACATTCATTCATGACAAAGACCCCCTATAAATTAGATATAGATGGAAAGTATCTCAACATAATTAAAGCCATATATGACAAACCCACTGCCAATATCATACTGAATGGGAAAAAGCTGAAAGCTTTTTCTTTAAGAACAGGAACTAGACAAGGATGCCCACTCTCACCACTCCTATTCAACATAGTGTTGGAAGTATTAGCCAGAGCAATCAGAGAAGAGAAGGAAATAAAGGGCATCCAGATTGGAAAAGATGAAGTCAAACTGTCCCTGTTTGCAGATGACATGATCCTATATATTGAACAGCCTAAAGCCGCAAGAAAAAAACTCTTGGAGTTGATAAATGATTTCCGCAAAGCAGCAGGATACAAAATCAACACACAAAAATCAGTAGCATTTCTATTCTCCAATAGTGAACATGCAGAAACAGAAATCAAGAAAGCTTGCCCATTTACAATAGCCACCAAAAAATAAAACACCTAGAAATTGAGTTAGCCAAGGATGTGAAAAATCTCTATAATGAGAACAACAAACCACTGCTGAGAGAAATTAGAGAGGATACGATAAAATGGAAAGATATCCCATGCTCTTGTTTTGGAAGAATCAACACTGTGAAAATGTCCTTACTACCCAAAGTGATATACAAATTCAATGCAATCCCTATCAAAATTCCAATGACATTTTTCTTAGAAATGGAAAAAAAACTATCCAGACATTTATATGGGATAACAAAATACCACACATAGCCAAAGCAATTCTGGGCAAACAAAATAAAGTTGGTGGCATAACACTACACATACCATAAAGCTATAATAACCAAAACAGCATGGTACTGGCATAAAAACAGATACACTGATCAATGGAATAGAATGGAGAATCCAGAAATCAATCCACACATCTACAGCCATCTGATCTCTGACAAAGGCACCAAGCCTATACACTGGGGAAGAGACTGCCTCTTTAGCAAATGGTGCTGGGAGAACTGGATATCTATATGCAAAATGGATTAAGGAATTAAATATACATCCTGAACCAATAAAACTTCTTAAAGAAAACATAGGAGAAACACTTCCGGAAGTAGGACTGGACACAGACTTCATGAATACGACCCCAAAAGCACGGGCAACCAAAGGAAAAATAAACAAGTGGTATTGTATCAAACTAAAAAGCTTCTGCACAGCAAAAGGAACAATTAACAGAGTTAAAAGACAACCAACAGAGTGGGAGAAAATATTTGCAAAATATACATCTGACAAAGGATTAATATCCAGAATATACAAGGAACTCAAACAACTTCACAAGAAAAAAACAAGCAACCCAATTAAAAAATGGGCAAAAGAGCTAAGTAGGCATTTCTCAAAGGAAAATATAGGAATGGCCAACAGACATATGAAAAGAATGCTCAGCATCACTCAGCATCCAGGAAATGCAAATCAAAACCACACTGAGATACCATCTCACCCCAGTCAGGATGGCTAATATCCAAAAGACTGTGAATGACAAATGCTGGCAAGGTTACGGAGAAAAAGGAACTCTCATACATTGTTGGTGGGACTGCAAAATGGTGCAGCCTATAAGGAAAATGGTATGAAGTGTCCTCAAACAATTGCAGATAGATCTACCATATGACCCACCTATCCCACTGCTGGGAATATAACCAGAGGAATGGAAATCATCAAGTCGAAGGTATACCTGTTCCCCAGTGTTCATTGCAGCACTCTTTACAGTAGCTAAGAGTTGGAACCAGCCCAAATGTCCATCGTCAGATGAGTGGATATGGAAAATGTGGTACATCCACACAATGGAATACTACTCAGCTATAAAAACAAATGAAATACTGCCATTTGCAACAACATGAATGGACCTTGAGAGAATTATATTAAGTGAAACAAGTCAGGCACAGAAAGGGAAATATCACATGTTCTCACTTATTTGTGGGAGCTAAAAATAAATAAATAAATACACAAAAAACCAAGGGCTCGGTGGGAGGGAAGAAGACACAACAATTACAAATCCTTGAAGTTGATATGACAAAGGAACAGAAAGGACATTGTTGGGAGAGAGGGGGGAGAGGGGGAAGGTTTCAGTAACGGGCCACAATAATCAACCACATTGAATATTGACAAAATAAAATAAAATTTGGAAAAAAAAAATTTAATGTTTTGCCTTTCAAACTTTAAAATTGTGGCTCTTAAAACTTACCATTTTATTTAAGGATGGATTATTGTTTTAACATGTTAGCTTGGTGTATGTGTTTTAGTTAATTTATTTTCCCTCTCCCTTTGTATTTTTCTGCTTCCAGGTCTTAAAGATGCCTTTGAAGGTTCTGGATAGTTTCCATTTGCATGTCCTTTATGTCTTTCTAATGTGCCCCTCAACTGTCCTAATGGCCAAACAAATCTGTATCTCCAGGCTTAGTTCTCCATATCTCTTCTTAATGACAGAATTGTGGAATTTCCTTGCTATTTACTATTTTGATAATAATCCCACAGGCACCTCAAACCAAACCAATCCAAACCTGTCTTTCCTACTGTGTTTTCTCTCTCAGTTGGTAATTTTTCAGATTCAGCTTTCATGAGATGCAGTAAAGAAGGAAACCAGCAGTGCTGCTTATTATGTGTGACTATGAACAATGGGCAAGTTACTTAAGTAATTCTATGGCTCATTTTTTCTCATCTGTGAAATGGGGATAATAACAGGACTTTCTCCAGAGCATTGTGAAGATTAACAGAGCCTATAGACGTGTGTGTGTGTGTGTGTGTGTGTGTGTGTGTGTGTGTGTTTGTGTCTGTTAGAACAATGCCTGGGCCATAGCCAGCATTATACAAATGTTAGCTAGTATAACTCATCATTCACGCTGCACACCAGGTAGGCTACTATGCTGTCCATTACTAAAATGGAACAAGAAGTTTTCAGAAATCAAACATACATAATATCATCTTATGTTGGCAAAGTTCACTTTGAAAGAACATCTTCTATGCTTCTCCTTTCTGATAAAGACAGGGATACTCGGGGATTCACTTTTCCCATATCTGAGGCCTCGAGATAATGTCCCAATGTCCATTGTCTCTTGTGGACATCCATACGTGAAGTGTCTTTAACCCCCTTTTCCCAGGAAGCCATCTCTCCAGGTTGCCTCTGCCCCATGCTTCCTTCTTCCTGCCATCGTTCAGGCTAAGATGCAGCAAGCTTCAGGGCAGTGAGAATTACAGCAATAGCTGAAATTACTACATCACGCTGAAATATCCCTGAGCTTCCCAACCGAAGTGTTACCCGGAACCATTTTGCTAGATGAGTGTTGTGATTGTTTCCCCCGCTGTTCCTGTTAGGATAATTAATATAATTATCAATAAAAGCTTTAATTATGGATGTTTAATGAGAGGCATTTATAATTATCATCCAAACCTGATCTAGATACATAGGAAACTTTTACTGAGTGCCTACTAAGCGCTTTACATATAGTACCTTATTTAAGTAATTCTTCCAGAAATTCTTCAAAGGTAAACAACTCAATTTAAGAACAATTTAATTTAAAATTTAAGAACCAAGATTATTGTAATTTCCTGGGGCTGCCATTACAAAGTACCACCCACTGGGTGGCTTAAACAACAGAAAGTTATTGTTTCACAGTTCTGGAAACCAGAAGTCTGAGATCAAGGCGTCAGCAAGGTTGATTCCTTCTGAGGGCTGTAAAGGAGGATCTATTGTTCGCTTCCCTTCTAGCTTCTGGTAGCCTCAGCATTTCTTGTTCATTGCTGTCATCTCTGTGTCCTCACAAAGTGTTACCTCCCTTACTTGAGGTGTCCTCTGCCCATCTTGGGCTTGTCTCCTGCCCAGGTAAGCCTCTCCTCTCTACCTCTCAGAATTCTTAGTCATTTCTTCACCATCTTTGCTTTCTGTTTTGATAGTCCCTCCCTTTTTCTCTGGGTCAGCATTTAAATGTGCTCAAATATTTCCCATCTTAAAAAACATGTTTTTATATTTCCAAATCCCATGTCCCCTTTCAGCTAATATCCTGTCTCGCCTCTACTTCTCAGCTGAGCAAAGTGAAGTAAGTTCCTCTAGCTTTTCCATCCCCTCTGTAGTGGACTGAATGTTCCCCCAAACTCACTAAAGCTTGGATTGTGTTTCCCAAGTGTTATGTATTAGAAGGTTGGCCCTCACTATGACTGTCAAAAGGGTGGGGAATCTTATGATGGTAATTGAAAGGTGGGGCCTTGAAGAGGTGATTGAATTGTGGGACCATGCCACAGTGAATGGATTAAAAATGATGGTGGTGGGCATGGTTTGGAGGGCTTGAAAATGCGAGTGCATGAGGAGGTTAGCTCTCTCTTGCTCTCTCTGCTCCACCATCCTGCAATGTGATGCTCTGCCAACACTGAAGTCATCACCAAAGAAAGCCTTCACCAGATGTGTTACCTGCACTTTGGACTTCCTAGCCTCAGAAAGCGGAAGCAATATTTTTTTTCTTTATAAAATATCAAATTTCATGTATTTTGTTATAGGCAACAGAAATGGACCATTACACCCTCACTTTCCACATATCCTTAATCTTCTGAGTCTGTCCTCTCTTCCACTTATACCACAAAAATTGTTTTCTCTTGGGTTGTTAGTGACTTCCTTGATACTGAATTTTAGGAAGACTTTGACATTATCATCTTTCTGGAACCCTGCTGTGGACTGAATGTTTTTGTCCCCTCCAAATTCGTATGTTGAAGCCCTAATCTCCAATATGATGCTATAAGAAGATGGGAGGTGATTAGGTCATGATTGTGGAGCCCTCGTGAATTAGTGCTTTTTAAGAAGTGATAGGAGATAGATGATCTCTCTCTCTTTGCCACATGAGGACAGAGCAAGAAAGTAAGAAGGTGACTGTCTGTAAATAAGGGAAAGAGCCCTCCCAGGAACCCAATCAGTGGCCCTTTGGTCTTGGACTTCGCAGCCTTCAGAACTGTTAGAAGTAAACTGGTTGTCGAAGCCACCCAGTCTATAGTATTTCTGTTACAGTAAACCAAACTAAGACAACTCCTCAACACATTTTATTTGCTAGACTATTCTTTCCTTGAAATACTGTATTCTCTTTACTTCTACTTAAATGTTAGAGTCCTCACGGGCATCTTAATTTTCACAATAAGTTGGGTCTCTAAGTATTTTCATCTATGCAAATGTCTGCACCGACCTGCTACATTTTAAAATTTCCTGTTGTTTTCCCCTAAACGAGATTCTTCCGAGCTCTGCCTTGAGTACCTAAATGCCTCTTCAGTGCCTCCAGTGACATGCCCCTCAGGTACCTCAAAGTTAGCACATCCAAAATGAACTCAAAAGTCCCCACTCCCCCCACACCTGTTCTCCTTTCAGTGCAGGATATTTAGATAACGGCACTACCACTTTAAAAAAATTATCTATATGAAAACTTCAAATGCCAGTTTTGACCTGACCTCTCTCTTTCCACCCTAGTCCAGCCCCAACAATGACCAAATCTGGTCACCTGTGTCACCAGAGGTGACAGGGCAGGGCAGGGGGAGTGAAACACACCGGACAGTAGAGGTTAAACAATTCTTGAAAAATAACTTCTCTATTTGAACTCTCTGTAGAAACATTTTGAATTTTTAAAAATTTGATAATTCTTTCATCTTTCAAAATTAGAAACCCTGAGTGTCCAAATAACTTCACCAAAAACATATTCAGAAAGATCTTGACAGGTTTAAAATGGAAAATAAAACACATACACGCTTTGGAGACAACAAATCTTTCTCATGTCTCTGCTTTCATGACTATGACTTATCAAAACTAAGACTTGGAAACATCCCATATTTGGGGGGTTTCCCATAAGCATGGCTTCGAAAAACAAAGTTTGTCTTACTTAGAAATAAGAAGTCGTTTTAAGTTTTTAACATAAAGGACCTAATATTTTATTTTTAAAAGTGTGTTGCTGGACACCAGATATTCTTTATATGTTATAGAAGCATATCTAAACCATGGTTATTTTTAATTAAAAGGAAGAGTTCAGAATGAGTCCATAGGTTCTGGGTGTTAAGGTAGCATACAGCACCAGCATTTGCTGTGAGAGGTGAGAAGAGGCCCCATTATGTAGAATACAGTCCGCAACCAGTGGGTTTGGAGCAGGAACTAAAAGAGACAGAAAACCCTGAAAATACAGAACCACATTGTAAAAATGTAGACATGCTGCCTGTGATCTTTCATGGAATTGACATCTATAGCAAATAGCAATGACTTCAGTTCATTCTTTTCCTGTCCTTAACTAGGAACAGACCCAGCCTCCTGGGAGCCTCAGTGAGAAAGCGGCTGGGAGAGGCGGAGGGTTGGCAGGGGGAGGGGACTCAGGCAGTGCTGGAGGATAAGACTGAAAGCTCTTAGGCAGAGAACCCCCACCTGAAGTATTCACCTAAATGAACCTGCGCATGCTGGAGTTTTTCTTTTGTTTTGTTTTAAGGAGATGGCTTTTTTTGTCATGGCTAAATTAGCTAATAAGTAGTAGTATTTCCCTTTTCTTCAGAATGCATTGATTTTAAAATAATGTTTCACCCAATTTTCTGTGCTCAATTTAAATCAACATTACAAGCCTGGTGGGCTTTTACGAGCTTCCCTTTCCTGTCTGCCTGTAATCCAGATTAAGAATGTGCTACCTTGGGAATATTGACATTTTTGCAAGAGTATTAATGGGGAAGAATTGGGTAGGGAAGAACCCTGATTTTTGTTGATGGCTTATGTGAACTGTCAGGTAATTCAATCATTAAATAACCCCATAAGGTAGATATTATCATTTTCGTATTACAGGTAAAATAAACTGAGGCCCAGAGATGTAAAATGATTTCCCAGCCTTCCATGCTTAAAGTCCAGATCTGTAGAGTCTAAAAAGACTTTTCCAAGGGCAACTTTGCATTACTGTGATATATGCAGCATGCACAATGGAAAACATTTGGAAGGATAAACTATTGGTTAACGAGTTAGCGTCATCCCTATTTTGTAAAGGTGGCTCAAATCACTGGGATAATTAGTGGTAGTGTCTGAATCTGAACACAGGTTTGTTTTTCAGACCCACCTACTGGCACATCACAGTGCTGCCTAGGTAGTTAAAGTTGACATGTTCCTGGCCCCAAATCTTAAGCAGTAATGTAAGGTCTATAAGGAAAATGTGTTTATCAATTCAACAATGTGACATAACATCATCCAGAACCTGGCATAGTGAAGCTTCACAAGCCTCAGTTTCTTTAAAATACCACTTCCCTTATAGAATGCATCGGATTGATAGGATTAACCTTAAAAAGAATGGGATGCAATTTAAGGTTCAGTGTGACAGCCTTCTTGCCTTAAGCTTGGGCAGAATCTTTCTCTTTCCACTGCCGGCGACCAGCCTCCTTCCTTCCCATCTCCCACACCCCACAGCCCAGCACCCTTGGATTCCACCTCCTTCACCGACACCTCCACCATGCCTTCCTGCCCTCAGGGTCCTGGAGCACAGCACAAGGCTGGGCTGTCTCCTGCTGTGGAAAGAAAAGGGGATTTTCTTGGTCAAAAGTCTTTCACAGATCAGTGTTTTTCAAATTTAAATTTTAATGTTTTAAAGCTGTTGGAGCAAATACGAAGTGGGGAAGGCCATGACAGGTACAGGTCAGAGCTACAAACGAAAGCAGCCCATCCAGGCTGAGGTTCGGGGCTGCAGGCTCTGGCAAACTGCATCTAAGAGGCAGCTGGGGTCATGGTCAGTAGGCCTGGAAGACACGGGAAGCTCCCGAGGGATGGTCTGCCCTGCTATCCCACCTTCCTCTGGTCTATGAGGCGTGTGATTCTGAAACTGGAGAGATTTTACGTTTTCATTGTGCAAATGCTGCGTTGAAGCTGTTCATCTTCAGGATCGAGTATCCCCAAATTCCCCGTGTGAGGCAGTGTTGGATCTGTTTGTCTGGAAAACAGAAGACAATGTGACCTATCAGGAGCTCTTTCCTTGAAGAAATACATGTTGTTCATTTGTGAACTAACATTTTTCTAATCACACTCAGGAACATCTGGGCTACTTAAAGTTCCTCAAACTTTACCTTTCTCTCTCTCTCTCTCTCCCTCTCTCTCTCCCTCCCTCCCTCCCCCCTCCCTCCCTCCCTCTTTCTCCTCCACCTTCCACTTGCCATTCTTTCTCTTCTTTTATTTTTTTAATCCAATAACCTGAAAAACTGTCATTTCTGGTTTTAAGGGAAAAGCTTTGCATATGGCCAGAGTCCAAATGTGGAACTGTTTGCTCATTTGATATCTGAGATTAAGCAAGCAGTGGCCTTGGCACTCTGTCCCGCATGGAAGACATTCATCTGATGTGATGCCACTCAGTGCTGGCAGAGCAAATGCTGTTGCACACTTGAAATCTCGTGTACATTAAACCAGCCTGTGAAGCAGACCAGGTCAATTCCATAGATGATGCTTTTCCTATACCTTTTCTTATCAAGGAGATGGCACTGAGATGCATACAGAAAAGGGTATATTCTGGTTCATCATTTTGAAGTGGTGAATCAAGTCTTTGGATAACTGTTTCTTTTCCTAATTACAATTTTATTTGCAGCCCGTGTCTCCTGCTAACTAGTTGTGAGCCTGGAGCCAACTGGTCCCCCTCTCTGGGTTGGGGTTTCTCTTCTATAAAGTGTGAAATTTAGGGAGAGTTCTGAAGTCCCTTCCAGTTTGAGGCGCATGGTTCTTTTCTTAAAATAGTCATGGGTCCATCTGTTTCTCTCAAGTACCTTAAAACAATTATTTAAATTTTCAAAGCTCTGCACTAGCATCACTTCCTGTAAATGCCCTGAAGATCCATCTCGCCCCACAGAGGCAGCTCACTCGGCAGCCTCTGCCTTGAGACCAGCCCCTCCACCCCACCGCAGGCCTCAGACTTCCATTCTCTGTATTTCCTTTCCCTGTGTCTTCAAATTTCACACCAACCTGGAGAGTCTTTTCTTCTCTTGGAATATCACTCGGACTCTGTAGAGTCAGGGAATATCAGAGCAGAAGGAGAGATGAACTAGCATTTAACCCAAGCCCTCCATTTTTCCTCTGGGGAAGCCGATTGGTTTGACCACAGTGCTCAGTTTTGTCAGAGCCAAGCATGGAACTCAAGTTTCTTGATTCTTTACAGTCCCAATACCTAACATCACAACTGCCAAACAGATTGCATATTTAGATACAGCCTTAAATACTTGTAGTTAGGGACACTTAATAATGGTAATAAATTAAAAATATTAATGAGTGCTAATAATCATTCACTGCCTATTAAAAAGAAACTTCTGGATAGTGTTAAAAGAAAACAAATAAACTTCAGACAAATTAAATTTAACAAAGTTTAAGTGAGCAAAAAAATGTGAATTGGTCAGATCCCAGAATCAGAACAGATTCAGAGCAATTCCACTGCTGCCTTGTGGTCAGTTAAGATTAATAGACAGTAAATGGAAAGTGACATGCAGGAAACGGAAGTGAGGGACAGAACAGCTGGCTGCCTGTGATTGGCTGAGACTCGGCTACTTGTTACAAGAGTAGGTGACACCCCGCATATCAAGTTAGGTTACAAGAGTCGGTTAGTCTGTTTACACATCAAGTTAGGTTACAGTTCACAGTGTCTGAAAAAACCTTTAGGCCAAACTTAATTTAACAATAGAAAAAAAATATATTTTCTAAAAGTCAAGCTAACCCAAAGAGAATGAATTGAAAACGTGCTTGTTTATGCATGAGGGGGAGTTTCGTCACCAAGTAGACTGGCAAAGACAATATGTTGTGGTGGAGGTGGAGGTGGAGATCAGAAATTTCCAAGAGTCATCCAGATGGAATCACATATGCTACAGTGTGTGAGGTCAGCCCTGAAGCCAAAAGGTCAATTACTTCTAAATATTTCCTTTTCTTTCTGGGCATACTGGTCAGATTCTACCCCACGATTGCATTTGTGCAACTCTTGTGAATGTTATTTTGTTATTATTTTTGTTATTTGTACAGACCCACAAAAACAGGATTTTAATTTTCTCTATGCACATTTGCTCTTAGATTTCTAAATGATATCAACCAAAATGTCACAAATACTGTATTTTGAGAAAATAAAATTTGATTGGAAGGTTTTTCTTTCAGGATATTGGCTTGACTGGGTGGATTTGTAATTTCTATTGTCTCTTAGACTTTCCCTCTGCTCTCACTTTAACATCTCTTATATCAGGACTATTCTGGAAAATTCAAGGAAAATTCTGGAAAGCACCCATCAAGCAGAAATTAAAGGCCTTCCAATTGCAGTGGGTTTGGACAACCAGCTTTTTTCCAAATGTGGTGGGATGGTCTGCAAATCTTAAAGACAGGAGGTATTCCTGTATTCCTCTGGGCCACAGGCAGCTTCTGATGGGAGGAGCCACAAATTTTGGAAGTATCCTAACAGGTAATAGGTTCTAGATTCTAGATCTTCTTTAGTAGCTACGACTTGCTGAGCCGTGCCTAAGTGCTAGGCACTGGGGGGACACAAGTATACGTGGTCTGCAGTTCTCAAAATGACTGTACATGGCTGACATCACCCCCATGTACAGATGAGCAAACCAAGACACAAAGAGTTTAAGTGCCTTCCTCAAAATCAAGACTTAAGAGAGTACATAATCTGGAATTGAACTCGAGCTTCTTATGTTTTTCTTTCAGTGTTTCCCACACTGACTCTGGGCACTGGAGTTAGAGTGCAGGCTATTCCAAACCTCTGTCTGAGGATCTTAAGTCACAAGTCTGAAGGCTGAGGCTGGGGAGAAGGGAATGCCTTGTCTCAGAGCAAGCAGCAATCCAGCAACGGAGCTTGGGAGGTTCCTGAGTTTGAGGCTAAGTCCTGCAAGACACAGTTTTTGATCACTGTGGTCTGAAATTATTGCAACATCAGAATGAGGGGAACTGGCTAATAGTAGATAAAGCAATGCATGGAACGTTAGTTGTTGGAGCACAGAGCAGTTTTTAGAAAATGGAGAGGAGGATTGGGCAGCAGATGTTTCTTACCGTATGAATTGCATTTATTTAAGAAATTTACAAGGTGTTAATATGCAGAACAAATTTGTAAAGTATTTCCAATTGTCTAGTGGGGATTTATGAGGTACCTACTCAGTGCCAAGCACAGTGACAGATGCAAGGGGTAGAGACATGGCTAAGACAAATTTCCTCTCATGGAGGAGCCCAGTCTGGCAAGGATGGAAGAGCTCGGAACAAGTGTCACAGCACGTTTGCTCGCTCAGTTCCCGTCTGGAGGTATGTGAGCGTGCTGGGGGGAGTGTGGCAGAAGAAGCGAGTGATCCAGAAACACTGTGCAGAGAGAGAGATTAGAGTGGGTGTTCGTGCCTGAGTAGATATCAGGTGGTAGAGCAGGAGTGAAGTGCTAGCATAGCCATAAGGAGACTTGAAGAGATCGGGGGACAGCCTGGGTGCTACAACTCAGAAGACACATGTGCCAGGAGGTGATATGAACCAAAAGTAGCAAGAGAGGGAGCCACAAGGCACAGGTACGTGTTAGCACTCGCACAGACTCAACCAAATCCCCACCGGCTGGAGCAAGTCACAAGGCAGGCTCTGATTTAAGGGGTAGAGGAACGAGTATCACCTTTCTAAGGAGTGATTGCAAAATTACACCATAAAGGGCATGAATATGGGAACAGCAAGAATGCATGACTGCTTTAGCAATCAACCTTGGACAATGCATACCAGCACTATCCAGTAGAACATTCTGCAAGGATGGAAATGGTCTGTGTCTGTGCAGTCCAGTACAGTAGCACCAGCCACATGTGGCTACTGGGCACTTGAAACATGTCTAATGTAACTGTAGGTCTGAATTTTAATTGCATTTAATTATAATTCATTTAAATTTAAATAGCCACATATGGTTAGTAGTTACCTTATTAGACATTATAGAATACATTTCAAATTTTTTTGACACAATCTAGCTTGGTAAAATTTTATTGTATTCTCCTTGGTGTCATTTTGAACAAGGACACAGTTTTCCTAGGCCTTGTCAGAAAAGAATAAATCCCCTTTCCCTTCTTTCTCATAAAATGACTTGTACCTCCTGTAGTCTCCTGTTAGATCCCTTGATTGTGTGGCATAATGACTCCTGAGCCAGGTGTTTAAGAGACTGGTGGCTTCTCACTTCAAAAGTTAAAAGCATCACTCACAGGTCTGCCTTGGTGCTTAAGGAAAAGCCTTGGGAGTTTTAGCCAAGGAGCAGCCCAGACATGTGAAAGTACAGTGGTGCTACTCCCTCCAGGGGTGACCCTCAACTAGTGGGGCCTGGAATCACTCAACAAATGCTGCAGCCCCCAACCTTGTGGGGGTCAGTTATGAGATTCATCCCCTCTGGTTCATTGGCACATTTCCAGGACATGGACATGCAGTTAGCTACAGCTGTAGTCAGCTCAGAGATGCAGCCTTCATTGTCTTTTTCTCTTTCCACATTTTTCTCCAACTGCTCCCTTACTTTGGCTTCCTAGAATGAATTCCCAAATAAGCTACCCGCAACCAAGAGTTTGCCTAAGACACTTGCAGATTGAATGTCTCCCCAAAACTCACTGAAGCTTGAGCCACACTGTAACAGTGCTAAGAGGGTGAGTAATCCTATTATGGTATTTGAAAGGTGGGCTTTTAAGAGGTGATTCGATTGTGAGTACTATGCCCTTGTAAATGGACTGATCCATTCATGAGTAATTGTTCTGATGGCTTTAAAAAGGGTGCATGAGAAGGTTAGCTCTCTTGCTCAGGCCATCCTCTTGCCATGTAATATCCTGTTTGCCCCTCGACCCTGTACAAAGAAGTCCCCACCAAGAAGTCACTCACTAGATGCACCCCCCAGACTATGGACTTCCCAGCCTCTGAAACTACAAGAAGTAAATGTCATTTCTTCATAAATTACCCAGTTTCAGGTATTCTGTTATAAGCAACAGAATAGACTAATACAACAATATTTCAGTATTTCAGTTGATGGACATAGCAGTGGCTCATCAGTAAAGACGAAGAAAAGAAGACAACTTTGATATGCATTTTAGAGACAGAGTCAGTGAGATGTGGAAATTTTAGTTTTGCAGCAAGAGAAAGGAAAGCGTCTGGTGATCCTGCACTTTGGTCCACTGTATACCCAGCATTGTCTTTTGCAGAGAGTGTTGGTGGCCTCTAAAAAAGGCACAGGTTTCGGAAGAAGACGATAAGTTCAAACTATGTTAAATGCTCAAGAACTACTTATTGAGCAATGGATGAGTGAGTCAGGTCATTTCTGTGCTTCTCAGTTGTCTTATCTGTAAAGAAAAATTGTGGGACCCACAGCCCTCATATGGAAGAATTGACTATAGTCCACCACAGTAAGAATACTTGATGTTTTTGCAAAGATGAAGAATGTAATTTACTTCAAACATAACAAATAAACTAACTTTTCCAGAGATACCTTTGTGGTTTTACCACATTTCCCCTGCTCATCAGCTAAAGTGTCCCCACCCCTCTGGGCAGCACATCGTCCCTTCTTGCCATCATAATTGCAGCGGCTGCAACTTCCTATCACAGGGTAAGAAGACAGTCAGCATTTTTTAGGTGTATGAACATTCAGTTTATCAAATAAAGAACAGTGTTCAGTTTATAAAATAATATTTTCAGACATTCTCTTATTTAACCTCCCTATAATTGTGTGACATAGGAAAATCATATATAAAGAGGTACCAAAATAGTACTTGGGGGCAAGTGTCTGAATTTAAAACCTGTTTTCCATGAATTATATCTCGTGGTAGAAACTCTGATCTAAATTTTGCGTGCAAGGCTTAGTACAAAGAAAAAAATGCTTAAATTCTTAAAACTTTCTGTTACAAATATTTAGTCTGCTTTGGCATTTTGACTTCAAAAGTGCTGAAATAAATCTCCTGCCTCACCCCAAATAACTTCTTTGACTATTTAGTAACGCCAGAAATCTTACAATTGACATTTTAAACTTTGGCTTAAGCCATTCAGAGATTTTTCCCCTCATGTTGTTAACAAAACTTCTCAGGCAGTTTCCAAATCAGGTGAAATAATTTACTTTTACCTTAATGTAGATAGCTTAACATATAAAAATTACAAACCATCAACAAATCTTTATTATCATTAGCTACATCCCCCTAAATATGGGCTGTTGTTTTTTTCTAGATGCAGCTCGTCATTGGGAGAAACCCTCCCAGTAGGATGGATCATTGTTACAAAGCACCCACTCTGTGCTGAGGGCTGCGATCTAAACTTCAATTTTATTATCCCATTTAATTATTTCAACAACCCCCAAGATAGGCCTTGTTATTCCCATTTTTAGAGATGAGGACACCGGACTCAGAGAGTTGAAGTGACAGCTTCAACACTGTACAGCCAGTCAAGATTTAAACCTGAGTCCTTTCAAACCATTTTCTGTGATGGCAAACTGCTTTGCAAACAATCAAGTTTGCAGAGTTGAAGAAAGATTGGAAATGTGATGTTTCAAGTTCCAGTCTATAAGGGTGACCATATGAAATTGCTGACATTTCACCTTGTTTGACAGACAGAAGCAGTGATTTGCACGGTTCCACCTCAGCTCTGAAGGGACACATTCCCTACCCTGCAGTTCCATTTTCCTCTTTCCTGGGGGTCTTTATATGTTCCTGCAGAATACGTGTGGGACTCTATCTCCTCTAAACTATTGATTGGCAAGGCAGAGAGTCCTAGAATCAGTTGGGTGCTTTAGTTGGAAGTGCTAGCGATTTCCCTGAAATTCTCACTATAAGCTGTTGTCTTTCATAAATATCTAATGCACATATGCCTCGTAGATACCTTCCCCCTGGTCTTGCTGTCATAATCTGTGTACTCAGACTTCTTGGTTAATTGGGTTTCCTATCCACATTTTCCCTTCTTGAAGAGAAAGGATAATGGGCACCATGTACTGCCTTCGTTTGGGCTTTAAAATCAGACACACTAGTCTGTGTTCATTTAGGTTCCTCTAGAAGCAAATACTGAAACAAAGATATGAGTAGAAAGTTTATTTCGGAAGTGATTCCAGGAATGAGAGAGAGATGGAAAGAGGGTTTATTATCAAACAAGTTATGAGCGTGGTTAACTTAGCTTGATCCTGCTGGGGAAATCTGAGCACCCTTGTAGAACAGGTCTCAGCATTCATACATGAGAGTGGCAAGGGTGCCACCATACACACTCAGGCAGGTGTTAGGTGAGCAGCAGCCCAAGACTTGTGGATCCATTGGCACCTCCAGCCTGCCTGTAGGCACAGAGGGGGCTTTGGCAGACTGAGAAAGCTGTCACACAAAAAAATGCAGGTTCAGCAATTTGACATTGGCTGGCTTGCCCCAAAATATCCAGGGATTGGTGACAAAGATAGGGTATCAACACTGCCTTTGAATTTGAACTGCAACTTTTTATGGTGTTGGGCAAATCTTTAAATAACTCTGAGCCTCCATTCACCAATACAACTGTGAAACAGTGATATTTCCCCAGTGATGGTTAACAGTGAGACTACTGCAGTTGTTGTGTGTCAATTAGAGATGCTACATGTGTATAAAGTGACATATTTAATCTGAAACCTATTATCCCCTTAGGGCCAAGGTTTTGTTGTTGTTGTTGTTTTTAACAGAATTTTACCTTATTTCTGAATTCTACTGAAGTTCTGAGTTCTACCCAGCTATTTCAAATTTAAAATTATTGGAAAATACTTGCCTGTGGATCAGTAATGAAATTAAAACATTATCTTGGTTTTTGTTTTTGTTTTTAAATTTCTTCCTGACAAAGGCTATGTTTTGCTTTGAGTGACTGGTCTCCCTAGCACCCTTGCTCCTGGCTCTTGCTTGCCAGTGTTGGCTGTTAGTCCCAATATTGGGAATTGGGAGTAATTTGGGGCACAGGGACAGGAACAATGACCTCAATGCAGGAATCAGGAGCGGAATTAGGAGGGGATCAATTCCCCAAGTAGGTTCTCAGTGACAAGTAACAAGTGACTCCCTTTACCTCTGCAGTAGCCCACAACTGCCATCTTAATTCATCTTGCTGGGGCATGAATTAAGCAAACATCACAGACCCAGTCTGCAAACTCCAGGAGCAGTGAGTTGCAGTGGAAAGGGATTTAGACTGGAGCTTATTTAGTTTGATCTGAGCAGATTTTAGCCTCCTGCAACTTCCAAGCAATTTGATCTTTGGGTCTAGTCCAGACTTTGAAGCAAGACAGATCTTTTGCTCATAATTCCAGCTCTGTCCCTTACAAGTTGAGCAAGATAACTTATCTTTCTGTCTCTATTTTTATATAAAATGAGAGCAAAAACATCTACTTAATAGGATTATTGTGAGGCTTAGAAGTAAGTCTTGTAAAATTCTTGGCACAGAATCTATACTCAATAAATTACAGATGCTTCTACACCATTTAGACATATCTAGTGAGATGGCCTGTTATCCCCATAAACTCAACATGTCAAAAATCAAACTTATTTACTTCTTCCCAAACAGATTTCTCCCTCTGATTTACCTTTTCCTAATTCTTTTTTCACAATTTCTCCATCAGTTTTTTGTTTTTTTTTTTTCTGAGTTCGGCTTTTACTGCTCGTTCTTTTGCCTCATGTGCTGCTGAAAAGAATGTGTATTCTGCAGCTGTTGGATGAAATATTGTACATATATCCATTAGGTCCAATTGGCCTAGAGTAGAGATTAATTCTGATGTTTTCTGGCTAATTTTCTGTCTGGATGATCTATCCTTTGCTGAAAGTGGATGTTAAAGTCCCAAACTGTTAGTGTGTTGTAGTCAATTTCTCCCATTAGGTCTAATAGTAATTGCCGTATATAATTGGGTGCTCCAGAGTTGTTTGTATATATTTAGAATTATGCCCCTTGTAGAATTGATCACTTTATCATTATATAATGACGTTTCTTATCTTTTTTTTTTTTTTTGACTTTCTTTGGCTTGAAGTCTATTTTAACTGGTATAAGTATAGCTACTTCTGCTCTTTTCTGGTTTCCATTTGCATGAAGTATCTTTTTTCCAACCCTTCATTTTCAGTCGGTGTGTGTCTTTATAGGTGAAGTGAATTTCTGGTAGGCAGTGTGTTGTTGGTTCATGTTTTATAATCCATTGAGCTGCTCTGTGTCTTTAAATTGGGATATTTAATCCATTTACATTAAAGTTAGTATTGATAGATAGGGACTTGATACTGCCATTTCATTACTTTTTTTTCCGGTTGTTTTGTTAATCATTTTTATTTATTTTTTAAAATTTTTTTCCATTCTTGTTATCTTTTGTTATGATTGAGTGGTCTTCTCTAGCAGTCTATTTTGATTTCTCACTATTTTTTCTTAGTATATCTGCTATAAATGTTTGTGTTATGGTTACCATGGGCATACAAAAAACCTTGTTAAAGTTATAACAAATTATTTTAGACTAATAATTTAACTTTGAAATATATAAAAAAGAAAAAATAAATAAAGCCAACTCTATGCTTTGGCAACATTCTTCCCCTCACACACACTTTTTGACATTTTGTTGTATCAAGTTACATCTTTTAATATTGCCTATCTCTTATACAGATGTTGTATTTGTTGTTGACTTGTTAGGTTCATCCTTTGGTCTTCATACTGAGGATGTAAGTGGTTTATTCACTCTCCTTATGAGATTGGAGTATTCTGAGGTTGTGAACTTACTTTAGTAATGAGTTCTGTACTTTCAAGTGTTTTCTTGTTCCTCAGGCTCATATTCTTTCATAGTGAAGAACTCCCTTTAGCATCTCCTGCAATGCACTTCTAGCTTTGGTGAATTCTCTTATCCTTTGTCTGGGAAAGACTTTATTTCACCTTTGCATTTGAAGGTTAGTTTTGCTGGATAGAGAGTTCGTGACTGACAGTCTTTTTACTTCATCACTCTGAATATATCATCCCATTTCTTCTGGCTTGTAGAGTTTTCTGCTGAGAAATCTGCTGAGAGATGCACTGGGGCACTTTTGAATGTTATGTGTTTGAATGTTATGTGTTATGTGTTTTCTCTTACTGCTTTCAGTACCCTTTTTTTGTCTTCATTTTTTTATGTTTGATTATGATGTGCTATGGGTTGTTCCTCCTGGGATTGAATTTGATTGGTGACTTCTGAGCTTCTTGTACCCCAACACTGTCACCTTCTTCCACATTTGGGAAATTTTCGGCCATTATTTCCTTGAATATTCTTTCTGTATCACTTCCTTTTTCTTCTCCTTGAGGTATACTTGAAGAAGTCCTATATTTGCTGTATTTCTGTGTCATTTTTCTTACTATTTTTTTCTTTTTGCTCCTCTGATTTGATAATTCCACATGTTCTACCTTTGATGTCACTGATTATTTCCTCTGTTTGATTAAGTCTTCCACGGGAGCTTCCTACTGAGTTTTTCACTTACGATCATGCATTCTGTATTTCTAAAGTTTCTATTTTTTCCTTACTTGATTCAATTCCTTTACCAAGTTTTTCTTTCTGTTCCTGGATTGTTTTCCAAATATCATTTAGATTTCTACTTGACTCCCTGAACATCCTTAAGAGGGTTTTCCTGCATTCTCTGTCAGACATTTCAGACATCCGCTCTTCCTCTGGGTCCATTTTGGGTCCTTCATTTGCTTTCTTTGTTGGTGTCACATTTCTCTGTTCTTTCTCTATCTCCACTGTCTTTACCTTGATGTCTAGGCATTTGAGGAGACTGCTACCTCTGCTAGCTTTTATAGGTGTTCTTTGCTGGTGTTATATTTTTACTGGTTAGTTTCAGAGATTTGTCTTTGATCTGTATTTTCTTTTTTCTTCTTCTTCTTTCAGCTCTGCATTGAATTATTATCTACCACCACCACTTAAAATGTGCACTGGAACTAATTTGTTGTCCTTTGGTTAAACTAAAGTGGGGGAACTTCCTGTGGAGATGAGGACCTGAATCCTGTGATTGAGCTAAGTCACTGCTTTGCTGCTGATTTTCTGGGAAAGGCATTTTGTGCAGCTCTGGTTTTAATTGTTGACCTTTTAATCACTTCCCAATCTTGTTAGGTCAGATACACCTGGGCTGTGTGGAAATTCTGGGTTAGGGCAGAGTCTTTCCAGCAAACTGCACCCCCAGGAGTTGTATCTCCCTCACCAGTCTCCACTGAGTGGGTCTGTGCCAACTGGAAGGCAGATCAGGAGCTCACGCTGCATGCCAGTGTTCTCCTGGTGGGCCAGCCTCTCCCTGTGTTACAAACAGGTCCCATAGGGCAGGCCCTGTGTGGTTCCCTTATTATGACTCACTGGACTCTGGGTGGCTTTTATTTTTGGTAGGCCACGGCCCCTTGCTCCTATGTAGGTCCACAGGGACTCTTTCATTTGTCTCATTGGCCTGGGACCTGGTATGGTGCATTCCAGGGCCCTCTTCTTCTGTGCTGACTTCGGGGAACTTCACACGAAGGGGTCAGCTGCAGCATTTGTTGGCTCCTGCTCCATGTGCTCACTCAGGCCAGCCCTGAAGCAACCAAGGCTCGGAACAGTCTGAGCAGTCCCTTCTTTCTTTCACCTTAGCTTCTCCCATGTACAAGAAGTCCACAGGTCTCTCCTCCTCTTCCCCTGAATGCCAAGAGTCCCAGTTTGGCAATCTTTGCTTTTTAATAGTTGTAAATTGATCAGTTGTGGGCGAGAGTGACACTGGGGACTATCTACTCCACCATCTTGATGACGTTTCAGTCACAGTAGTCATTCTGGAACTTCACGTTCATCCCATGTAGAACAGTCCTCCATAACCTCATGTGGGAGGTCAAATGCCTTCCCCTGGCATTCAGTGCTACTCTTAGGATGTATGGAACTCACGCTTGCTGCGAGCAACGTAGTGAGCATGTGCCATATCGATGGACCTTACAAAAGCAAGTGCCAGCAATGAAGAGTAGAGTTAAGCTGATGAAACCAACCCTTTGCTGAGAAGTCAAACCAGGACAGGGTAAATTAGAGGGTCAACAGCATGAGAATTAAGACACGGGCATTGAGAGAGGGATCCTGGGGATTCAGTGAGGAGACAAGATCTGGAATGAGGCAAGAAATGTGTGTGGGAATTTGTTTTCCTCCTTCTCAGCACTAATTTCTTTTTTCTTGCTGCAGGACCCTGGATTTCCTTTGGAGAACCACCACTCCCTCATTCTCAGACCATACATCAGATGGGCCCACAGAGGGTGCCCCAGACCTGACCAATCAGGGCAGAAAGTCTCTCATGTACAACAGTGTCTATTCAGGAATGAGCCCGGATCCAAGAACATTCAAACCTAATGAATTTCAACACTCGTGTGGGAGCTACTCCAAAGACATGTTTTCTGTTTACTCTTCCTAAATTTCAGAACATTTAGACAGACCATCTTGCTTTGCATAGAAACTGAGAGTAAAATCAACACAGATGAACACAGGGCTGAGCAATGATGACAGACTAGACGCTGATCATCCGCTTAGCCTCTGGATCAAACTGTGCCTCAAGGAACATCCCCTGCTGCACCTGAGCCAGTGATTAGGGTTTTCTGCCATCGACCTCCACCCCAATCCTAATCGACACACACACGAAAATGATATGAAAGTTTTAATTATGGAGTTAATGTTGCGGGATATTCAAAATCACATCTACATGATACTGAATTTAAAATTGTGCTTATTTGTGAATACTTCACTCGGGTCCATTTGATAATTATTCTTATCATCAGAGCAGCTTCCCTCTTACAGAAATGGCTGTAATTCTTAGAATAGATAGAAAGAATCACACATTGAATCAGGAGCAAACTACATTAAGCTTTGATTTCCATGTTTGCTAATAGCTGTTGTCTCCATCTGCACAGAGTCTCCTTTCCCCTTCAAAATCAATGAACCCCTTAAGTTTTAAGTTAATGGCTTTTCTTTTTAATGATTTTGACCAAGGGGAATCTCTTAATAGTATATTAAATCTACCGTTTTCCTCATCACTTCCTCTGTACCACTAAAACTTTTATTCTCTACTCATGTCTATTCAGAACTGCATTTCTACATGTAATTTCTCACCTGCACACATCTGGTCTTCCCAGCCAGACTGAAAACTCCTTCAAGAGGTGGACTGGACGATAATCTTTTGGGTGGGTACGTGTGAGCGTTCCAGAAAAGAAACTCAGTGCTGGACAAAGAATGTTCAAAGGTGTGCCTTGTTCTCATAATAAGAATTATCCTATCATTTATAATTTTATAAACTATAATCATACAAACTTTTTCCCTGTTAAGAAATATTTCTCAAAATATGGTTTTGTGGAATACATAATTCTACCAGCTGTGTCTTGAGGTGTACAAATGGTAATTATATTTTCCCAATTCTCTGTCTCTTTCTCAACACACACACACACACACACACACACACACACACACACACACACACACGGGTGTGTTCATCATTTAATGGAGAGCTTTTTTAAGCAATATTTCAAAATTTACTCCAATTATTTTTGAAGGCTTTATTATAATAAGTCCAACATGTAACAAAATTTTTGAGACATCTACAAATATTCATTGAATTACTCAAGATTAAATTATTGTACTTGGTTTATCTGTCATTTTTGGATGCGAATCTCACTACTGAAGTATGTTGCATGCATGGAAGAGAATTATATTTTCTGTAGTGACATTCTTCACATTTGTATAATAGGATTAAGTATAAGTGAATACTCCATGATGTACTCTGAAGAGTACTACGGCTTTCAAGTGCTCTACTTGCCAAATAAGCTTGAGAGCCCTAGTTCTAGACTAAAGAACTTGATGACTGCAGTGGAGGTATGATGAAATAGTGATGAGTTTATGCAATGATGCATGATCAAAATAATTTTAATGTGAAATGTGGACTGTTAAAAAGTGATTACTTGTGATTGCACACACAGAATCCACTACAATGTAGACTGAAATCTATTAGGCATCTTCTATATTCTTAGTCTTTTTCATCTCTGAACACACTTATTTTCTTGAGTATAGTGTATAAAAACCCCAAAACATGATGGTTTGAGGCTGAGATTGTTAAAAGGCTATTTTCTCCATTATTTTGCGAGAAATGCTTCTCTCAGACAGTCAGAGCAATCCCAGCAGGAAAACATAAAACGTATTTCTTTCCTCTGCACATTTCCCTGTTATCTCCATGGTTTTGACATGTATCTGTGCTTGTGTACTTTCCCTTAGGTTTTTTTTTTTTTTTTTTTTTTAAGAATAAAGACAATATCGTTCCTTCAGACTGTGTTTGCATTCTGAGTTGCAAGCACTTTGTGTGCATGTGTGTATGTCTGCACGCATGTGTATGAGATGGAACAAAATTTATGCAGATTGCTGACTCAAAGTGTTGCAGAAGATGGGACCCTTGGCTGGCTTGACTTAGGCAGTGTATGAGCTCGTGTTGAGTTTGTTGAGTCTTCCTAAGAGAAAGACAAAATGCAAATACTAGAAGGGCCCAGTTGCTGCATGGAGCACGCATGCACAGGAAATCCACGGAGGTGACCTGGATAGCGACTGAAGCTAAATGAGCGCCTTCACCTCTATCCACTCATGCACCTCTTCATCATCCTGAATCCCGGCACATCTGGGTGTGCATACAAACAAAATTTGGAGAACTTGGAGTTGTGTCTTGAACAGACATGTCTTGTTTCTCTTTTAACAGTAGAAAAACACTACGACCAAGGAAATTTCTACTCATGCTATTCCAATAACAATTATTCAATCTCAGGTTCTTAAAACAGAAGCTAGTCACCCAGAAGTTTGGAAGAAATTTCTCCCCTTTGACTGCAAAATGGTGCTGCCTTTATGGAAAATGATATGGAGGCTCCTCAAACAATTGCAGAGAGATCTACCATACGACCCAGCTATTCCACTGCTGCGAATATACCCAGAAGAATAGAAATCATCATGTCAAAGGGATCCCTGTACTTCTATGTTTATTGCAGCACTATTTACAATAGCCAGTAGTTGGAACCAGCCTAAACTGCCCATCATCAGATGAGTGGATAAGGAAAATGTGGTACATCTACACAATTCAGTACTATTCTGCTATTAAAAAAGAATGAAATACTACCATTCACAGCAACATGGATGGAATTAGAGAAAATTATTTAAAGTGAAATAAGCCAGGCACAGAAAGAGAAATACCGCATGTTCTTGCTTATTTGTGGAAGCTAATAAAAATAAATAAGTAAATATACAAACAAATGGGGGGAAGGGGTAAGAAGACACAACATTCACAACAATTCCTTGATTTTGTTACGACAAGTGAACAGTTATGATGTTGATGGGGGGGAGGGGGAAAGGGAGGGAGGAAAAGGAGGAAATGGTAAAGGGATACAAAAATCAACAATATTGCATATTGATAAATTAAAATAATATATATGAAAAAAGAAATTTCTCCCTGCTACAGCAACACCACAGATTACTAATGGGAAAAGAACCAGTCTTGGTCAGCATGTGCATTCATTCATTCAACAAACATTCCTTGAAAACCCAGCTATGATTCTGAGTGGGAATTCAGGATCAGGCGAACAAGAACACAACTTTAGTCAGTACAGAAATGTTGTGTCTAGCGAAGTGTTTCTAGTTCTGCATCCATAAGACTCATAAACTGATGTCCCAAAACACAATACCTATGCTGTCTTATTACCAGTGTGGGGAGGGGATCTCTTGAGACTACGTTAAAATGATTTTGTTCTTAATCAAAAAGATGCTTTGAATATTTGTCTCACCAAAGGTTTTTTTTTTTTTTTTTTTTTTTTTTTTTTAATGGTATGCTTTTGCTTTTAGCTGTCTTTTAACATGCAGGAGAGTCTTTGTTTGTTTTAGTGGGTGGATTGTTCATCGACATTCCTCAGTGTATGCTTAAATGAATTCCAGCAGAATGTAAGGTTTGAACTGTTTTTTCTTTCCTCTTCTGTGGTTGATTTTTATTAGTCCCTAAGCTTGTGTCATTCATTTTAAAGTCATTAGTTAAAATAAAAACAGAAACATTTTGTTTTAAAAGCATGCAGAATTATTTCATGTAAAGTTTTCAGCAAACTCTTCGGTTGCCTGCTTCCTGAGACAGAGCAGGCCTCAAGGCCCTGAGCAAAACCTCTTTTCAAATGTGACAAATAGTTTAGTTTCTCCTGAGCAAGATATAAAGAAAAACAGTAGGGAAGGGCGACTTCTGGATGTTTAGCTTTTCCATAAGCCATGGTACCTTATTTTTCTCCAATCAAGTCATTTTATCAGGAAATTCACTTGTATAAGTGAACCACAGAGTTTAAATTTTAGCTAACGTATGTTGGTATACAAATCATTTAGTTCTTCTTACTTTATAAGGCACATTCACATCATCATCGATTTGACCCTCACAAGTAAGATTAATAATCATAGTAATAATGCTATTACCCAATGTCCCTATGGTAGGATAAAACTGATAAAATGAGAAACTTGGTCTATGGTGTTCATAGTGACAGTGTTAGCAAAGGACAGACCAGGACTGAAAAGAGCATCTTACAAAGCCAGCACCCTCAATCATGTCCACCCTCTTTACAGAGGTCTTAGAGGATGTCATCATGTGTCTTCTATGGGTAAAGGAACGAGTCAGGAATTTTGAAACACCCAGACACTGTGAAGTGTGAGTGTCAATCTCTTCCTTTTTCATCCACAGTCTCATTGTAAGGCCTGTGAGCTCTGGGCTGCAGACATCTTTCCTGTCCTGAGCCCCCAAGCACACACGGGCTGCTGCTTATATTAGCTGTAATTACACTGCATTACATTGGCGTTGGTTGCCAGTTCACCTTTCGGTGTCTAGTCCAAAACTGTTGCATTCTGCTCGGAACACTGCCTCCTTATAGTTTCATGAAATACCCTTCACCTCTCTCCTAGCTAAACCCCACTGCACCTATGGCCCCGCTTCTCTCTCAGGATTACTCCAGCACAGCTCCTTCCTCCTCTGAACTTCTATGACAAGCACTATGTGATGAGGCCACCTGATGCTTGTAGTCAGTTTCAGTGTATGACACTTTGCAATTCAGCTTATCACTGCCTCAGAGTCTTATTTCTGTCACCACTGGGTAGGTGACAATGATATGCAAATGATGGCCCTCAACTTTGTAACCCCCCCAAAAAACTCTTTGTTTCCATTTCATTCCTTAATGTGTAATTTAAATATGTGCAAGCTGTGGTGGGTAGAATGAAAAGCAAGATGAAAAATAAACTTAGACTAAGATTTCTATATATGTCTTAACAGTAAAACCCTTTTTTTCTCAGAAGAAACTGTACAAGGAACCCCACTTTGTACAATTGCTAAGTGTTGCTCCTCTGGCAGAAGGGGCTTGATGGGAAGACCCCAACCTCACCTCCCACTCTCCTCCTAGAGGAACCCTCAGGCTCCACACAACCCAGTTTGAAAATCCACTAACATAACTCGACCTCCACATTTTATGTTGGAGGAAACTAAAGTTCAGAAAGCTTAAGTGACTAGTCCAAGGTCACTTAGCTAGTTGGTGACAGAACCAGCACCAAAGTCCAGCTTGAAGTCCCCATGAGAAACCTTCCTTGTACACAAACTGTAGGTGAACCTTCGCAGAATAAACTCTCATGATAGTCCTTTGCTCTTCATGGCAAAGAAAGACATTCTTTCCTTCCTTATTCCATTGCAAAAATGATCACAGTGTGGAGATTCTAGAAACAAAAAGTCCCTGCCCACATCTAACAAGATAAGCTCCCAGCCTGCCTTCCCCTGCCTCCTGTCTTGCCCAACTACCTTCAGCCAACGTACATCTGTGCTGGCCCCACCAGATGTCGCGTTGCTTTCTGCAGAAACTTCTGGGTGGTCTTCAGGAATAGCCCCAAGTGGAACATACTGCTTTGGTCCGGTCAGTCTGAGAATTTTCCACAGATAAAGAGCCAGGCCTCCTGCCCAAGTGTCACCTGGAGTCTGGGAACAGCTGCGTGTTGCAGGGCACACACTGCCACATTTCCTTCTCCATCAGTGCAGGAGACTCTTTGGTGGCTTGATGAGACACAGACTCGCTTCCTGCCCCACATCATCTCCCCTGACTGTCGATGCTGGTGTGTGCACGTTGTTCTGCAAGGGCGCTGACCCTGTGTGCATCTGTGAGCACTTGAGACCTCTGCCCTGCGTCAGTGTGGAGCTGCAAAGCTGTTTCTGATCGTGAACTCCTGGATGGTTGTGCCGCTGGGCTCTGCTGACTTGTAGAGCATCCCATGCAGAGCCACATGGGTGTGGGTGTCTCAGAAATGCTTTTTGGTGGCAACGATGACTGCCACCTGGCGTGGAGAAAACAAAGCTTGCTTCTTTTCATCGTCAGCATGATTTTAATCAGACCCCAGAGAGGGCAGACTTTGGAGTGAAATAAAAGAGTATAGTGGAAAAAACATAAGGCTTGAACAAAAAGAAACCTTGAATTTCAGCATCAGCCTGCTCCCTCTTTCTCTGACCTCTGACTTTCTGCCTCTAGTTTGTGTTGAAAATATTGCATGGGACACACACCGAAACCAAAAAGTTTTGTTGTTGATCTGAAGTTCAAATTTAACTAAGTGTCTTGTACTTTCTTTACTACCTCTGGCAACCTGACTCTCTCTGGAAGCTGCCCCTTCCTTCTTATTCTCCACTCTCGTTACGCCATTTCAGACTCTGAACCTTATCATCATCTTTCCAGATGGTTCTTCAGCACTTGGACTGGTTTCCAATCCATTCTCCACACTGGCGCACAAAAGAACTTTGTTAAGATGAAAAAGTCCTGATATTTTCTGGTTCAGAAGTTCCTCAGTGGCTCTGCCCAACAAAATCCGTTGACATGACATACAGGACCTTGGTCAGTCCCTGCCTCTGAGACACCATTCCTGGAAAAGCATGCTTCCTCTTGTATGAAGCCCCCCTCGACTCTGGGACAGACTCGGTCCTCTGTACATGCCTCCCCGACAGCAGCTGGGAGCTGTGCTGCTTTGCTTGCTTGAGTTTCTGTCTCTTTTTCTGTTCAACCACAACAAAAATCAGCACAGCCTTGTGTCTGTTCAAATGACCACAAAACCGGAATTACTGAGATCGATTGAGTTAACAACATGCTTCGAATTTAGAAATAATGAGGTTTTTTTAAAAAAAATTTAATTGGCTGTTATAGTTTTGAAGGTAAGCTACCAATCCAACAAACCATTGTGCCTTTTCTACACCTCACAGATTGTAAATCCTGAAATGCACAGAGAATAAAACAAAGTTTCTATCTTGTGCGACTGCCCTACGTAGATATTGCTGATGACACAGGGAAGGGCTCTCAAGCCCTACCTGAGGCGGTGCAGAGCAGTGTTCAAGAGCTGCTCCCCGTGGGCCACACCTGGTGCCTGGGCCTCATTCTGGAGCTGCCCAACTGAAGTCACCGACGTGCCCAGAGATAATAAGCAAAACAAAACAAGGTAGAATCTCTGCCCTGGGATGAAAACCACGCCTGCCTCCCTCAGCAACGTCTGCGGTCCCTGCTCCTGCTGACGTCCGCCTCGCCATTCTCGCCTCAACAACCACTGTCTGCAGGAATCGTTCTGTGAATACTGAAAATGCATGACCCGCTGTCATCACATTTTCCCAGAGCATCTGACCTCTGTTCCTGCTCCACAGTGTGATTTAAGATTTCTAGCACGGCCTTCTGGGGATGGCCCAGGTTTTAGCTCACTGAGTGGGCAGCACGCCTGGAGACATGCATTCTGTTCCCTGCCTGTGCAGCTGTCCCAAACTCCACCCCCGCCTGCCACACCCACAGAGTCGGCCATGGCTGGGATCCTGGGACGGCAGTGTCCCTATCTAAGGCTCTGTCCTCTTATTTCCGAGATTGAGATGAGCTCTTGATGACACGTATTTAAAGCAACACAACTCCTGACCTTTTTCTGGATAATGTTTGTATCTCTTCAGGTGCTCTAATAGTCAGATAATTCTTAAGCTATAGTCTCCCCCCACCAACTTTGTACTTTTGAGTATCCTATTGCCTCATCCTGGAATGCTCATATCCCTAACCTTTATTAAAGGTCAACCTTCCAAACTCTGCTAAAAACCCTGCCTCCAGGGCACCTTGCTGTATTCCCTGCCAGGGCGGTGTGGAGGTGTAAAGGGAGGCTCGAGCTCCAGACAGATGTGACTTTAAAGCCTCGCTCTGGCACTTACTGTGTCAATTCAACTCCCCGAGAATTTTTTTCAGTTGCCCTACGTGCAAAATGGGGTCAATACTATTGACCTGTCTTGTAAGTTTATTCTGAGGAGCAAAAACAATGTGATACAAAAGGCATCTTAGTGCAGTATCTTGTATAGAGTTATTAGCAATGAAAGCTAGTTTAACCTTCCATGCTGCATTTTCTCTCTCTCTCTCTTTTCCTTTTACTGTAATTTATTATGCATATGTAGTGCTCCTCATCCCTACCCCCACAACTTTATAAATACTCTGAGGGCTCATCTAGTTCGAGTCTGGCCAGAATGCAGCATGGAGCAAGCACATGTTTGCCGACTTGAACTAGTTTATAACTGTAGCTGTCAAGGTTTTAAGCAGAAAGAATGAGTAATTCCTGAAATTTTAGCTCTGGGAGAAGGCTACTGGGAGAAACCTTTAAAAAAGAAAAACAAATTTCAGTGGTTCTCAACTTGTGAGCTAAGAAGCTGCCTCTGCTGCTGAAACCTGAGAAGTAGCTGCCCAAAATACTCTCTAATTGATGACAAAATGGGAATGGGTGTCTCCCTCAAATTTTAGACCCATATATGTTCAATTTCTTCCCCAGGATTCCAAGTCTACCCCATCATTTTGCTTTGGTTAGAGCATCTCTATAAATAATGGAGAAAGATGGTAAAGTTGAAACTGTTTGGGATCTGCTTTGCCATTATTTCCTCTGGCCCCTTTTCTAGTACGGAATCTTTTGAAAGTTGAGAAAACTTAGTAGAAATGTTTATCAAGAAGTGATTTCCTGAACAGGAGCATAACTATTGCTTCCTTTAAGGAACGGATCCTTTAGCATAGTGCAACACAAGGCTTCCAGATATTCTTCAAATTTGGGCAAGGAGGGAAGAGTTGTGCCCAGAAAGTAGCAGAAAACACCAAAGCTTCCAGCTTCCCTCTTTCTGAATGCAGCCTTGTATCCCATCTTCATTATGCAGGTGGCATTTCCCAGGACAAAAGTGTTTTTTTTTCTGGTTTGTTTATTTGTTTTTTCTGATACTTGTTGTGAGCCAAACACAAAATCCCTAGTTTTATCCCCCAAACACTGGTGCTGTTGTCACAGAATCTGGCCCCTGCCTTTGTACTTGAGAAAGAAAAACCCCACAGCCGACAGGAGGCTGCCAGATGGTGGCAGCTAAAGAAGACTTTGGTGAGCACAGTTAGTGATGTGGGCTAAATACTGAAACGTTGCATGGAACAATCCTTTCATCAAACTCTCAATGTATTGTCATCCTGGGCACTGGATTTCTTTGATCTCTGTGGTGGGTGGGTCTGGATTGATTGTTGAAGATTCAGTATTCAGCCTTTGGTCAATTGGCAGCAGAATTCAAGGCATTTTCACATGAATTTATGATGTCTGAGAGCCCTATAGTGGTATTCTGTGGGGTAGAAATTCATTCCTAAATCGAGAGCTTTCTTGAGCATTCTTCATGTACAAGGCAAGGTCCTGGGTATCAAGGACATAGCTCTGAATAGGAAGTAGTCTCTGCCCTGGGCGGTATTTCAGTTAAGTGGATGAGGTGGACTGACAGTTATGATTCTGTGCGCTAACTACAAGAGTATCGGTAAGCACATGACATTCCACCTGCATGGCTGTGGTGTACCCAGCCCCTTAATGCACACAGCTTTTCTTAAGAAGACAACTAGGAGAAAGGACACAGGTTAACTGGCCATGAGCATGCAAAACTCCAGATATTCCCTGGCCAGAATAACAAGAAAACTCCAGACATTCCCTGGGAATAAGAATAAGAGAGGATCCCAGTATGAGTGTCAGCCCTGGAAAGGTAGAGTTTGACTATGACTGTTTTCTCTCCCACTGCGTCTTCCATATTCATTAGCCTCCTTATTGGCAGTAGCTTCAATATTTGTAGATGGCATTGTCTGAAGACTCTGCGGTGTCATGAAGCCCTGGGATGTAGATAACGCACCACCGTCCGCTGCTACACACAGCCTGTTGCTGTCCATACACTCAGATCATCATTGGAAGCATCCAGTATCCAGCTCAAGTTTATGGCTTTGATCTAGACCAGTGGTTCTCAAATGTTTCATCTCAAAAACCCAATATACTCTTAAATTATCAAAAGCTCCAAAGACCATTAGTTTATATAGCTGACACTTATCTAAATTTAATATATTAGAAATAAAATACGAGAAATGTTTAAAACACAAGAATTCACAAGCACACATCTCATTTATTGTCAGAACAATGACGTCATCACATGTCAGGTAACTTCTGGAAAAATTCACTGTATGCTCACAGAACGAGACTAAAAAGGGCAAATAAATTCTTGATTTTATTACAGAAATAGTTTTGTCTTCATTGACCAATTAAAAGTGTCTTGGAGATTCTCAAATGTTTCCAGACTATACTCTGAGAACTAATGTTGTGTACTCACCCATGTGCACCAGGACCAACCCCAATGGTACTGGAACCCCAGACACACCAATTGTTTTCAAGGTTTATGTCATGGGACTGCCTGTGTTATTTCTACCTTGCTGCTCACCTCCCTAAGTATCTCATATATTTCCAGCTCATCGTGTTTTGTTTCATTTGCTATTCTTGACTCTATTCTTATACCTGATTAAGGTTTGGTTTCTGCAGTATTGATTCTTAGCCTCATACATGAATGTTTACTAATGGCTTTATTGAGATACAAATTACTTACCATAAGTTCAGCCTGCTAAAGTGTACAGTTCCGTGGTCTGTAGTATATGCACAGAGTTGTGTAACCATCACCAGTATCCATTTTTCAAACATGTTCATTGCCCCCAAAGCACCCTGCACCCATTAGCAGTCCTTCCCCACTCCTCCCTGCAGTCCATAGCCATCACTACCATATCTCCATCTCCATGGACTTGCCTTTTAGGAACTTCTCATATCATGGTGTCGTACAATATGTGGTCTTTTGTCCCTCCTTTTTTCCATTTAGCATAATGTTTTGAGACTCATCTATGCTATAGTATGATGTATATCACATTTTGTTTATCCATTCATCAGTTGATGGACATATGAGCTGCTTCCACTTTGGGGCTTTTATGACTAATGCTGTTATGAACATTTATGTACAAGTTTCTGTGTGGACATATGTTTCATTTCTCTTGGGTACATATCAGGAGGTGGGATTGTAAGGTCCTACAGCAACTGTATGGTCAACATTTTAAGGAACTGCCAAACTGTTTTCCAAGGTGATTGCACCATTTTACATTTCCACAACCAGTGGATGAAGGTTTCCATTTTTCCATATCCTGTTATTGTATGTGATCATAGTCATCCTAGTGGGTGTGTAGTGATAACTGATTGTGGTTTTGATTTGCATTTGCCTAACAATAAACAATGTTGACCATCATTTTATGTACTTCTTAGCCATTTGCATATCTTCCATGGAAAAATGTTTATTCATATACTTTGCCTTTTAAAAATTGTACATTCTGGATAGACTACCGTAACAGATATATAATTTTCAGATATTTCCTCCCATTCTGTGGGTTGTCTTTTCATTTTCTTGATGCCGTCCTTTGAGGCACAAATGTCTTTAATTTATGAAGCCCAGCTCATCTACTTTTTCCTCTTATTGCCTATATTTTTGGTGTCATTTCTAAGAAACCATTGCCCAATCCACCTTACAAAAATTTATTCCTATTTTTTTTTCTAAATTTTTTCATAGTTTTAGCCCTTATTTTAGGCCTATTTTTAACTTTGCAGTAATTTCCATTTATGGTGTAATGTATGTGAAGTAGGGGTAAAACTTCATTCTTTTGCATGTGATAGTCCAGGTTTCCCACACCATTTACTGAAAAGACTTTTCTTTCCTTGTTTCTTAGATAAATTTTTAATATTACATCTTCATCTCTGCCAGTCTGGAATACCTGGATGACAACTCAAACTAACTAAGGCTTCTTTCTCTCCCCTCCTAGAACTTACCTTTCTCTTTAGAGTTTCCCAGTCTCCATGAGAGAAGATTGGGTAGCCTTATTGTTAAGGTACACCTTGGCAATCCTCAGTGATCTTTGAGAAGCTTGGGACATTATGTACTGGCAGTGGTCCTGTAAATGTAAAATAGGCATAGAGTGCATGTTGGACTGAAGAAACACATTCTTGTCCAAGCTCTGCTTTTAATTGTGTGTGTAGATCAGGCAGATTTCTTCTGTTTTCTTATTTTTAAAATAGGGAAATAATGATGAAACAATGTTTTCAATATACCTGATTATTGGCTCTTTTTCAATATTCACCATCATATTATGGAGATAAAAATTTAAAAAATAAGAAATTAACTGTGCTAGTGTTTGGTATATATTAGACAATGAATACTATTTTACTTATTTTTTTATAAATTTTTTTTCAGTTTTGGCTATCTAGAAATTGAGGAGATGAAACACTATTTGGATTCAACCAAGATGTGTCCCTGTTGGTTTAGTCACTTCTGGTAGGTTGGGAATTTAGATGTGTTTGGAGGAAAAATGTTGCTAAAAATTTGCTGGTATTTTTTGTGAACCAGATTCTCTGCTAAAGATTTTACATACATTTTTAATTTTAATTCCTACAAATCCTCATAAAGGAATACTGTAACTGCCCTCCCCTTTCCAAATGAGGAGCACAAGGCTTTAGAGGAATTATAAAGTTGCCAAAGGTCATATTTGTTTACAAGGTAGAGCTGAGACACGACCAGGAAATTTGCCTGAAGAGCTTGTATTTTTAATACACTAAAGTTCTAGAAAACCTACTTACTCAATTTTTCTGTTGCTTGTAGTTCCATATTTATACTAGAACATATCCTGGGGCTATGATTTTTGTCGCAAATGTTGGAGAGCATTGTCCAGTAAAAAATAATGCTTATTTTTGTTTTGATTTATAATCAATTAAATTGAGAAAAAGAAAAAATAAAAGTATTGCAGGGGCTCTTACCCTGAAGATCAGGTGTTGACCTGAATGCTTGAGTCTAACTGAGCCCCTAGTTAGAAAAAAAAAAAAAAAAATGCAAGGCTAATTGATCATTCAAGTCTGATTGGAACTCTGGGCTATGGGTCCTGATAATAAGATCCGTGGACTGGTGACCATCACTCAGTCTCTGCAGGGCCAGGACTGCAGTCCTATAAGGTCTCCCTAGCTTCACTTGGAGAAAGCTGATGTCTACCAGCAGTGTGGAAGGCTCTTTCGGTTTATAGATCAACTAACTTAATGTCTAGTCTCCTTGATATAAATTTAGAGCAGTAGACTTTATAAAAGATTCAAGGGAGAGAAGAGTGTCAGAGGCCCTCTTAGCAGCTGGTTGAACTGTAACATTTGTGGGTGGCTTTGATAGCATCAGGTATCTCCACAGCCCTAACTTCTGGGAGGATCAATGAATAGTTCTTGAGTCCACTGTAAAGGTCAGAAGCCTTAGTGGTAGAGAATAATCCTACATGCTGTTTAACTTAATGGTCTGAAGCCTCACAAAGCAACTGTTGCAAAAGTTTCAGCCATGGCAAAAACAACAGGAGTGCCAACTTTTAAGAGAAGGCTTCACCATGAATCCAAGAAGGTGGAACATTTAGGATGTAAGGCTCCTAGCAGCCGAGGGAGCAGGGGCCCGTGCAGTATGGGAGCAACTGAGAAGGAAACAAGCTGAGTGCAGACCACCATACCATGAAAAGCTGCCCAGGTTCAGAGAGAAGTGCTTCCCAGATTTCTTCTGGAAGAAATGGTCAGTGAAAGCTGAAAGGCAGAGTTTCCTACTTAATGTGTTCATTTCAGTGTTATTTATCATGGTGAAAAAGTGGAAATTGTCCCAATGTCATAGTAATGGAATATTTGAATAAATTATGATTTCATCATATAATGGATATTAAACAATCATTACAGGGCAGGTTATAAAGAATTCATTGGTAATTTCTGATGGAATATTGAATGGTAAAAGCATGATACAAAGTTATATGTATTGTATGATTAAAACTATAACATGGACTTTTAAAAAATCAAGTAGCTCTAGTCATATGGACAAGATTTGAACTCAAGAAACTAAAACACAGGCCAAGAAAATAAATAATCAACGTTCGAATATGTATATATGACATTATTTCAAGAAGGAAAAGGAAGTCATGGAGTTACAATGTCAGAGGTGGATGGAATATTGAAGATGTTCAGTAAAACACCCTAATTTTTGGATGTAGAAACTGAAGGGCAAGGACAAGAAATGATTTGTTGTTGATTAAGTTAATGAAGCAGCTGGTGTTGAGATGCTGTACTCTCCAAACTTTTAATGTACTCCTTTGTTGGCTAGTACTTTACTAAGAAGTTTTGCATCAATGTTTTTCTGATATATTAGTCTGTCGTTTTCTTTTCGTGTCTTGTCTTTCTTTGGCTTGGTATCAGGCTAATGCTAGTCTCATAGAATGAGCTTGGAAGTATTCCCTTGTCTTCAATTTTCTTTTGGAAGAGTTTCTGGAGGATTAGAGTTAGTTCTTCTTTCAATGTTTTGTAGAATTCTTCAGCGAATCCATCTGGTCCTGGTCTTTTTTGTTGTTGTTGTTGGAAGATTTTTTATTACTGATTTGGTCTCCTTGCTCCTGGTCTGCTCAGTTTTTTTTTTTTTTTTTTTTTTTTTTTTTGGTGTTGTTGTTGTTGTTTTCTTTATGATCCAGTCTTGGTAAGTTGTGTGTTTCTAGGATTTTAACTATTTCTTCTAGGTTCTATCCAAATTTTTCATTGCATTATCTTATAATCTTTTTTTATTTCTTTGGCATTGGTTGTAATGTCTTTTCTTTCAGATATGATTTTAGTTATTTGAGTCTTCTTTCTTTTTTTTTTCTTAGTTAATCTAGCTAAGGGTTTGTCAATTTTGTTGATCTTTTCAACAACCAATTCTTAGTTTTGTTGATTTTTTTTCCATTGTGTTTCTATTCTCTATTTCATTTGTCTCTGCTCTAATCTTTATTATTTCCTTTCTACTGATAGCTTTGGATTTTGTTTGTTCTTTTTTCAGTTTCCTGAGCTGTAAGGTTAGGTTGTTGATCTAAGATCTTTTTCAATGTGTTTATCCACTTTCTTCTGAGCACTGCTTTCACTGCATCTCGTAAGTTTTTGTGTGCTGCAATTTTATTTTTGTGTCAAGATATTTTTAAATTTCCTTTGTGACTTCTTCTTTGACCCATTGTTTGTTTAAATGTGCATTGTTTAATTTACACATAATATGAGTTTTGCAGTTTTACTTGTGTTATTGATTTATAATTTCATTCCATTATGATCAGAAAAAAATTTTTGTATGATTATAACCTTTTAAAATTTGTTAATGCTTTTTTGTGGCCTAATATGTGGTTTATCTCAGAGAATGTTTTATGTTTACTCAAGAAAAATGACTCTTCTGTTGTTGGTTGTGTTCCATATATGTCTGCTAGGTCAAATTGGTCTATAGTGTTGTTCAAGGTCTTTATTCCCTTACTGATCTTTTTTTTTTTTTTGATATTGATATACTTTGATTTACTTCTCATTTCCCTTTGTATATATTCTATAGATATTTTCTTTGTGGTTATTGCTGAAATGACATAAACTTCTTAAATTATAGCATTCTACTTAAAACTGATTACAACCTAACTTTAATCACATACAAAAACTCTACTCCTTTACTCAAACATACTTTTATCTACAAAAGGCAAATGGAAAATAAAATGTAAAATATTCCATTTATAATATCACCCAAAACATACAGTTTATGGTAATAAACTTAATTAAAAAATGCAACCACTTTATACTGAAAAGTACAAAACATTACCGAGAGAGATTTTAAAATAATCTACATTAAAAGAGAACTATTCCATATTTGTGGATTAGAAGATACAATGTTATTATAATGGCAATTCAACTGAGTTTTATCTATTACTCAATGCATTCCCAATCAAAAGCCTAGTAAGTTATCTTCATAGAAGTTGATGAGCTGATTCTATTTATATGTAAATGCAAAGTACTTTAAAAAGCCAAAACAATTTTAAAGTAAAGAATGAAGTTGGAGGATGTACACTAACTGAAATCAAGATAGCTTCACTAATCAGGACAATGTGTAAAGGATAGAGAAATTTCTCAGACAAAATGGAGTCAAGAAATTAATCCTCACATATGTACTGAACTGATTTTCAACAAAGGTGACCAGGCAATTCCATGGGAGATACTAAATTATTTTTATCAAATGGTCTCCAGAGAAAAACCAAATAAAACCTCAATGAGATTACACAAAGGCTCATATTTTCTACATGGCCAAGAAATACCATCAATCAAGTCACAATATAAAGAACAAAGAGAAAAAATATGTTTTTTAAAAAATTCTCTAATAACACACAGTGAAATACCACTTCAAAACCTCTAGAGCAACCAAACTAAGAAGACTGACAATGGGATGGTGAACAACAACTGGAATTCTTAATCATTACTAGTGGGGGCATAAAATGTTAAAAACACTGGAAAATTGTGTAGCCCTTATCCATGATGCAGCAATTCAACTCCTAGGCTTTTATCCAAAAGGAATAAAAATACATGCACACAAAAGGATTTGAGCAAAAACATTCTTAGCATATTTATAAGCAATTATTGGCACATTTATACAATAAAATACTACTCAGCAATAAAAAAGAGCTACTGATATTTGCATAAATATGGTGTCTCAAAAACTTTGTCACGTGCAAAAAGCCAGGTACAAAAGATATATCCATGTGCTCCCATTTATGTGTAATTCAAGAACAGGTAAAACCAATCTGTAGTCATGGGAATCAGAACAGTGCCAAGTGAGGAAATGGACTAGGAGGAGCTCAGACACTTCCTATGTATTGATTGAAGCCATTGTCACACAGGTACATACACAGGTGTTTACATTCATTGAAACTCATCAAATTAAAATTTAAGATCAGTGCGTTTTAGTATAAGGATATTCTACTTACTGTTAATTTATACAAAATAAGCTTCCTCAAATCCCACATTCTTCTCTTTGTGTTGCCCACACATGACGAGCCTCACACTGACTTTTAGCCTAATGCCCAAAGAGTGTCCTCTTTCCCCAAGAAAGAAGAATTGTGCTGTAGTGGAGACAGCACTGTCTCTGAGGCTCAATCTGGTTCCACTTGTCTCTGTCACTTACTCATTGTGGGATTTAGGCCTGTGATTTAACCCCTCTAAAAGTGATTTTCCTCATTGTCAAACAATGAAAAATAGCATCTAACTCACAAAATTATTGAGGAACTGAGGGTTAAAAAAATGTACATACTCTTTGTAATGTCAATCTCATGTAGGCACACACAACAAATATTAGCCCCCTTCCCTTCTCTATGCCCAGGAATATGAGAAAAAGTACTCCTAAAAAGAAAAATGGCTGACTTAGTGGGCAATGAGTTTTTAAAGAATTCTCTACTTATACCTTTAAAGAATTTTCTCTTATTTTGCAACCTGTATTTGTATTCCTTAGCGCATGTGTGGAATTTCATATTCACAATCACTTGGTCTCTGGTATGAAAGATGACTCTGTAGGGCTCACAGCCTGTGTCCCTCTGGTTATCATTCCTCACCTTTCTTCAGAGAACAAGCACCAGAAGGTTCTACGAGTACAGTGGGCTGTTAGGGCAATTGTTCAGAACATCATACGGTCTTCACGCAGGCACGAGTTCATTTTCTTTGCATAGATTATCTAACCAAGCAATGAGGAAACAGAAAAACACGGACAGTTAATTGATAAAATAGAAAAGATCAAACAAATGTCAGAGAGCAAAGCAAATCTTCTCTTCAACTGTAGATGTTCCTAATTTGGAAACATGTGAAAATAATTTATGTGTGAGATGTTCAAGTTCAGGAATTGTATAGGGGCCTTTTATAAAAAAAAAATTTTATCTATATTGTGGCTTATAATGTAGGCATGTCAGAAATACTCTATAAGAACTTCTACGAAGAGGAAAAGGCCATCTGGTCTGTCATTCTCAACTCTGTTTTAGTTTAATCCTGCCTGCCTGCATTATCTCTCTGCTCTTTAATCCCTTCCTCTTTCAGAAAAAGACCGAGGTAGTTATTGAACTCATTTATGCTGTTGCCTTCAACAGTCTGGTCTGGTAACCTTTTCCATATGTTTCTTAGCCTTCATTTTAAAATGAAAAAAAAAAAAAAGAAAAGAAAAGAAAGAAAGAAAAAAAGCTGCCTTCCTCCTTTGAGTATTTCTATGCGCTAATATGTAAATTTTACTCTTTAGTCTCTTAACCATTTCCCAACAAGAAATATTGAACTTCTATCTCTCTGGTTTAGTTTCTACATTGTCTTTATTTTCCTTACTTTAATTTTTTCAGTGACAGATTGCTAAGGTCTTCTAAAATATTCTTGTGATTTGATAAATTCATCCCACACTCAATTTTCCTGAATTGGAAAGTTTTGCCATGTAATACACAGCTATAGAGAAAAATGGCTATGTATATGAGTTAGGATAAAGTAGGTTATGCTGCAGTAACAAGCAATCTGAAATTTTCGATTCTTTACTACAACAGATTTTTTTCTTGATCACACTGCATGTCCAATGTGGGTCAGCAGCTGGACTTGGGTCCTTGCATTCACCCACAGTCCCATGCTGATGCAGACTTTGTCTCAATGCATGCTTTCATTATCGCACCATCAGTGGGGTGGACATATGCTGTGGGAACACTGGCTCTTAATTCTTCTCCTTAAAAGTAACATATTCTACCTTTTTACACATTTTATCATCTATAACAATTCATATTACTGCCTAATGTTAAAAAGGTAGAGAAGTACATTTTTTTATGCCAGGAATAAGATATTCTTAGAATATTTGGTGAACAGCTCTCATAACTACCATGCTACATGACATTGAAATATGAACCAGATACCCTAGTTGATGCTGCTGGTTAGAGAAATATGGCAGTGCCATGCTAGAATTAAAAATCCTGCATGTTTGAGCATGGGCAATGTGCTGAGAAGTATGCCCTGTTATTGACAAAGCAGAGCTCAGCTCCCAAATGCTGAAACTAGAGAACAAGAGAACTGATATGTTTGCTGTTCAAAATACTTCATTTTTTCCCTAAGATTGTTCCTGACTCTGAATCTGTAGGAATTGCTGTTCACCCAGAAGGCTATCCGAGGCCAGCTCCTGATTGAAGAGAGGGTGAGAGGAAGGAGGTCACAAGAAACATCCCAAAAAACAGGCATCACAGAAACAAGACAGAAGACAATGAACTTCTTCCTCAGTATCAGTGTTAGCCAAATCCATACAAGAGAGTAGCTCTCATAAGACTGTGATCCCCAGTCTCTGGGTATTATATTTTTAGGGGACCTGCAAGTTTTTAAAGCATATTCACATAGAATATCCATTCAATAAAGTTTATTCAATGGTGCAGAAAATGGCAGTGTTTTGTCATAGAAAAATAAAATGGTTTTTCCACCTGTAAGATGCAAGCAAGTGGTCCGGTGGTCACGTGTGGGATACAAAAAGCACACTATATACTACAGTCTAACCAGTGCTGCAACAGAGGCATACAAGGAAGGCTTAGTAAACCATAAGAAGGATGTCACACATATCAAGGGTCAGGGGAGATTTCCTGAATGTTTCAAAATGAAAGGGAGAAGATAAATACCAGAAAAAAAAAAAAAAGGCAAACTGGATGGAGGAAGGGGAGTTATGAAGACACACGGAGTCACTTGGTAATAGGAACAGAACTTAAGACTTGTAACAATACTGTAAGGTGAAAATATCCATGCTAAATTTAGCATGAGAGCTGTGATCCAGGACTGGGGCATGATTTAAGGTGTAGAAAGGTGTGTCTAGCATTATATATTGTCATTTACTCATCCACTGCCTTAAAACCCCTGTTGTCATGCATGCCATTGACCTTCTGAATAATTATTGGTTAGTTGCTGCAAAATGTAGAGCAGTTCATGATGGCTTTCACAGTGTCAGAATTTTTCACATGTACCCACTATGTACCCCTCTGTAGCTCTTTTGACTCAACTGTTTCCTTGAAGGGAACTTGAATTATCTTAAAATTTACTTTTGATCAATTAACGTGATATTTCACCTCTGCTTCTTTGCATCAGGTCCAACACTATTATTTTTACAGTATCAGTCAACCGTATAGGTCAAAAATGTTCGCTGAATGTAACATAAATGCCAGGAGGAGAGCATGCAGTGGCCTGACTGCCTGTACACCACACCCAGCACTCTTGTGTCAGGACGGCACAGGAGAGAGAGCTCACTGGTGGCAGTGTTTGTGGTCTGGAGCATTATGCTCATTAACCCAAGGCTATTGTCAGGTCTGCAGCACAGCCTCTAATTGACTGATGATGAATACGGTCCTCAATGTGGAAAGAACTGTATCAAAGTCAATTAGTATTGCACAAGATGCATCAATATAATTTGGCACAGGTTCTTTTATATCACCAATGATCTTTCTGAAAGAAGCTTCAAACTCCTTATGGCAGCATCGAAAAACTTCCGAAATGTGCTTCTACCAACATTTCCACTTTCTCCAGTTATGCACATGACACTTTAGCAGTAGTGGACGACTGCCAATTTTCCAAGCACAGCAGTTGCTTTCAGACATCTGGGCTTTTTTTTTAAAGCTCTTTTCTCAGCACAGACTACAATATCATTTTCTGCCCATCATAAATTCCTGTTTCAAGCTCCAGGGTGAACGACGGTTCTACCGTAATGACTATTTTGTTCCCTAGAGTTAGAACACACCCTGCTTTTCCTTTTGCCTGTACCTCTATTATAGAACTTATTAGATTGTTGCTTGTTCTGATGGAGGATGTGGTCTAGCCTCACTGATTACCAAGACTAACTTCTCAGATCTGTTTGCTTAAGCACAGCCTGTTACTGTTCCCAGTGTGCACCTACTAAATCTCAGTGGACAGGAATGATCTTTCCAGAGAGAAATAAACCAGAGAGGTGGACCCTTTCTGTGGCAGTAGAGCAACGCTCCATCTGTGTTACTGGAGGGCCTGGCAGTCACGGGCTGTGGAGTTAGACGGTGCTGACTGCTCGCATCTTCTTATTTCCGAGTGGCACACACAATCTGTGGAAAAGAAATTGAACTGGGTCCTCATGTGCAGATGTGTTGGAAGGGCTGGGATTGCAGGAAGGAATTGGTAGTAGAACTTAGAATGTGAAAGGAACAAAAGGATCCCTAAAAGAAAAAAAAAAAGATAATTTCATTTGTCCAACCATAAGCATGGATGGGATGTGACCAGTGTGGATTCTAAGTAACAGGTCCTGGAAAGAATGGAAAAGGAGCTTTAAAACATGTAATGACTACTACTTAAATTCACTCCAGTGTAATCTTCCTAGAGATACCTATTGCATCCAGAAGGGAATGTGTGTGAAGTAAACTGAAGGTCCAAGCAACTGTTCTTTGGGAACTTCTCTTCCTCTTCCTCATCCCTAGACCAGGACCTCAGACAAGAAGGCTGTTTTCCTACAGAACAGAGAGGAGGTGAGCACTGGAGTCGAGAGTGGACGAATGCCACTACATGAGTGCATGGGGCAGAGCTGGCAGGTCACTGGATATGTGCCAGTGACATCTACATCAGTCAGCAGTGCAGGAGAAAGAACAGAGCAAACACCAAGCAGGAGTGCTGGCAGAGTTATGATTCAGTGTGGGACATCATCCTTAGTGTCCTCTCAGCATAGTAAGAAAGAGGAAAAAATAGTTGAATTCTGACAATTTGGGGGTGCGGGGCGATTGAGCCAATGGACCTATATATAAACTCTCAAAATGATCTCATGAAGGGTCCTTACCCTGGTGGATTGGAGCCTGCAGGAGCCTGAGGGCTGTCTGCAGCTTCTGACCTCACCACGTGATGACCCAGTATGTGCATGCTTCATGTCTCACTCCTCTGCTGGTCTTCCACAAGTGTGCTTTATGGAGGCAGGAACTATGAATCTGCTTTTTATTTAAAATAGCAACAGAAGATATGAGTCCTAAGCCACATGGATAAAATTTCCATTTCTGCCAAGAGTTCTCAAAATTTAATTTTATATGAATTTTCAGTTTCTCATTGATTCGTTTACGTTATGACACTTATGTCATGACAAAAGGCTCTTTCATAATTACCTTTATTATTTCTCTATCCCCTTCTTCTTGGACAGCTCTAGGAAGCCTGGGTCTTTACATATTATGACCCATGTTTAGCTTATGCATATGTAACCTCTGTTATTAAAACTGTAGTTAAACATCCACAGGGAATGGTTAGAAACCTCCCTCTCATCCTCTTTAATTTCCCTTTTTTAAAAAAATAATAATTATGGATTTTATATTGCAAGTGAATTAATGAATACCAGACTTTTAACCACAATTTTACCCCTTATTTCAATTTTCTGTACTTTATCTCAGCCATACATTGATCTCAACTCATTTGAAAAATAAAGCTTTTGATAAACATGACTCTAGTTGTACCTTATTTCAGAAATAAAGTGAACATGTATCTCACTTTTCTATAGTTTATTATTGTTTGAAGATTATTTTGTGCTTGGTTAAACTGTTTCCTTTAAATCAGTGACCTGGGAACACTGTTTTCTTTCAGAAAATAATGATAAGAGAAACTTTGCTTCACTTCTCTACCCAATCATTTTCTGAAGTAAAACAATTAAAAAGATATTGTGGATTGCAAAGGTAATAATAAATGCTCTTGGGCAGTATCTTGTCATCCAACTTGCTTTTGTACCTGAGAAAGAAAGCTTTTGTACCTCTTCCCATGGTCTACAAACAAAACTAAGCCACCAAACAGCCACGTAGCAAATGTGATTATTTTATTGCTGGGGTAGAAGGCTAATTCTGCTATCTCCTCCCAGACTGTCCTGAGTTTGTTGACTATTTTAGAATTAAAAGACTGTGTGAGTGGCTGGGTCAGGACTGGATCTTGGCTCTGAGCCCTTTAAGGATATAACTTGAATGTTCAAGAAGGCAGAGGCAGCAAAACCTGCTGTCCCAATCCTCTGAGTTTAGGAAAAAATTGACCCTAATTATGCTGAAGGGCAAACACTCACATGATAAGTCAATCTGCACATGATAAGTATTATTTTATGAGTGTTTTGTCCCTAATATGGTTGGGATTTCCTGGGCAGACAAAATTCATATTTTATGAATATATTTTGCTAGAAAACTGGATGGCAGTTTTCTCTACTTAAAATAATAATAATGATGGTGATGATGATGGTGCTGGTGAGAAGATGGGGGATAAGGAAAGAGAAAGTAAACTGCAAGGGACATTTCCTTTCTGTCTACTATAAAGAATGCCAGTTTTTAAATATATGTGTACCACCGTCAATGCCAAGGGCTAGAGGAACGTTCTTGTAAGATGATATATTTTATAATAAACTCTAATTACATCATTTTTCTTGCCAGTTTGGCCTTGCTCAAAGGAACCTAAATAACCCTTAAGTATCAGTATTAGAATAACCTTATATTTGTAAAACCATGAATAACAAATTTTAACAAAATTTGCCTCTCTGAAAGGAAGATCTTTCACTCACTGTGATTATATTTTGGGCATTTGCTTTTTATTTCCTACAGTTTAAAATCTCAGATTTATTTTAAAGGTGATGATAATAAATGATCAATCAGAGAACAAGATGTAGTATTTTAACTTTCATGGCCTCAAGTCGTAATTTCCATGTTTCCATAATTTCCATGTTATTTGGACGGTATTGTTTATAAGGACTGCTCCTGAAGAAAGGTACTTCAATTCCCTCTTTACAAAATAAATGAAAGGCAATGTTTTAGAAATATGAGACCAATCACAGATATCTATAATATCTGTGCTCACTAAAATCTGAATTAATTGAAGAGTTTTGGCAATTAAGTTTTTTTTTTTAATCTGTTTGAAACGTAATGAATTCAGATTTAAGTAAAACCTTATTTTGATACTCATTGAAAACATTCCTAAAATGAATTGGAACATGTTCTTGTCTTCTGAATATCCTGTTGGTCAAAATTCTATGTCGGTTCGATATTTAAGTTCTTATATAGCACAAGAATAAATAGGAATAGCAAATATGAATTAAGGTTTAGATGTTGGAAGCTTATTCGAATGTGTGTTTGGCTTTAGGAATGGCATAGAAATTGTTCAGATTAAAACAAAGAACCTAAATTCCTGCTGTTTGTTAGCTTTGCTCTTTCTTTCATTCATTCAATAATGCAAGTTATTATCCTGCAGGATCTGCTGAAGACCTGGAGATATGGAAATAAACAAACCTGGCCACCTTTCTGCTTCCATGCAGTTTACCATCTAGTTAGTCCTCATTCATCCGTCTTTTGAAATCAGAGGCAGTTGAAAAAACACACCCACACCACCCTCATTTGAGGGTGCTAAATAAAATAAAGCAAAGATGGGTTTATTAAGCAGTTAAATTAAAAGTTATAATTGTGTATTTATTAAAAATTACTGAATGTCAACTGTGTGCTAGCCACTGCCCAAGCACTGGCATGTGTACGTGAAGAAAGAAGACGGGGCGTCCACACAGAGGCAGGAGATGGACGAGGCAGCATCCCTGCCCTAAGGCACTCACAGCTAGTGAGGAAACAGGCAAGTAAGAAGAGTTAGTGGAGCGCAAACAAAGCTCGGGACAAAGCTCTAGAGCAGTTTAGGGCCTGAGGTTAGGGAGCGCTTCTGAGAGCGAGCGGAGGGCTGAGAGGCCGAGCACACAGTGATGAGCACAGGACTAAATCGGGTAGACCTGGTTTCGAATCTTGCTACTTCTTGGGTGGGTGACCTTACACAAGTTACTTCATTGTAACTTCTTTTCCTGTAAAATGAAGAAAATGACATCTGCCTCGTTAGGATTGTTGGGAGGATTAAATTAGGTATGCTATGCTTATTTATTTTTAACTTAGCAAAATGTCTGGCATTTAATAAATGTTAGCCAATGTCAACATCACCATCATGGTCGTCGTCATCAACCTTATTCATAGTGTGAAGGCTGCATAGGATTTGGCTTTTCTGAGAGGAGCAGGAGCTATGGTGGGGTTTTGAGCTGTGGAGTGACGGGATCATATTGAGAAAGCACCGATGAGCAATTCGTCATGCAAGTCTGGTTTGTTTTGTCCACTGTCCCTCTGTGTGTTGCTCACACCCTCACCGCTGGCTTCTTTTCCAAGATCCTGCCTGAGCTCTTCTCCAGGAGCAGCTCAGGGTGGCTCCTGTGGTGTGCACCCAGCCTGCATGTATGCCCTCACCTTTCTGAGCAGCCCAGCAGCCCTAAGGCTGTGTTGTTTGGGAATTGCTAACCCTAAGGACCTGTGCCCTGACATCACCTGATTAAAACAAACCATAGATTTAAGAAAACAAACAAAAAAAGGCGTGAAAATTCAGACTGCCTAAATATAGCTCCATTTATGCATATGATCTCATAAACAGGGTTCTATCATCCCTACTTTGTAGAGAAAGAAACCAAGACTCAAGGAAACTAAGCAGGAGCCAATGGCAGAGCAAGGACCTCTGCTTGGGGACAATGGACACCCAGTCCAGGCTTTTTGCATGATGCTTTCTCATAATAAACACACAGTAAATCTGAATTCCTTTCTTGCTTTCCCTTGCCTCTGCACTTCAGAGCACCGACCACAGCCACAGTTTCGCTCTGTGGAGTGGAAAGTTCATGGAATTTTCCTCAAGATGGCTACCGTGGTGGAGCAGCGGGGCTCACCTTGGTCCAGGCGGAGGAGCACCTGGATGTCAGGTGCTCTTTGTGTAAGATCATAGTTGTTTTATTGGTTTTAACTTTTAATTGAAGCATGAAATACATTATAGGAAAGTACACAAACCACAAGCCAGTAAAATTTCACAGAGGGCACCTGCCACCCATGCCAAAAAAGAAAGCATTACCAGAGCCCCAGGGGCCCCCTAATGTCCCCTCCCTATTGCCATCACCTCAAAATGCCATGAGGTTTGACACATCATTGCTGGATACATTGTTTACATCAGATAAGACACAACTTATATAGTATAACCTGATTTAATCACATGCTAGCAAATAACATAAATGTAAGAAAAATTAATGGAAAGAAAAACTTAAATTTAAAACTCGTTTAAAAACCTGAATTCTCCCTGAGAATATAGAAAAGACTGCCGTGACACATGGTGTCAGGGATTCACCTGGTCCCAGCAGAGCGTCTGCAGGAGCCTGGAGCAAAGCTTCAGCATGGAAAGTGGAATGTGGTCTCTGTGCAGGGCCTGGCTGCTTGCAATCTGCCCACACCAGGGACCCACTGCCTTCACCATCTGCTGTGATGGGATCTTCTGGTCCCTGTCATTACACCAACATTCTTCTCTGTGACACAGGAGGAAATTCAAACTCCATTCGTCTATGTTTCCCACCAAGGTTTGGCAAAAGCCTTATGATGTCGGTTCTACTTCAATCTATCCCTTGGCAACACCCCCGTCTAGTGGGATCCTGTGTGAGGTCACTTTCCCACTCTCTGCATACACACACACACACGCACACACACCACACTTATCATACACATACACTACATACCACATAACACTCACACCCCACAATGCCCTTTTATATACACATGCACAACCACACACACTACACTTACCACACCTCACACAACACACACACTACATACCCCATAACATAAACACCACACAACACCCCACAACACCCCTTCATATACACATGCACACACAACTCATACCACACCTCACATACATACAAACTCTACATACCACATAATACACACACCACACAACACCCCCACAACACCCCTTCACACATTACATACACTCTATCCCACAAACACGTGCACCCACGTGCACACAGACCACACCACACACACATACACAAAGTATACACACACACAGCATAATACAAGCATACTACACACACAATACTCTGCACACATGTCGCACACACACACACACACACCACAGATAAACATGTGCACGCAAACACACACACATAATGCACATATACCACACACACACATATATCACACGTAGGCACCACAGAAACACATATGAGGGTACTTCAAAAACTCATCAAAAGATTCACATTATCTTTTAATTCTATTTTTCCATGACCTTTTGAAGTCCCCGAGTACAGGTATACATTCACACACACATCTACACACATTATACACACACACCACACGTAGTACAAAGGTCTTGCTCAGGAAGTTCTGGGCATCGTCAGCTCAGAAGAATTATGCACTCTAGCAAATGGTGTGTGCTTTGTGGACCAGGGTAGTTAAAAAAATAAAATGTAAAATGTCACGTTGTTAATCCACTGACACCAATTCCCAACCTCAGCTGGACACATGTGGCTTCTGCCTGCCTGGCTGCCTTCATCCCTTCCCAAGGCCCCTCCTGTAAAATTTATTTCTGATTCGCCTGAGTTCTTCCTTCTACACAGGCTTTCTGTGCAGCTAAAGGGAGAACACTGGCTTCAGCATGCATCTACCCCCTGCATGATCTCTGGTGGTTTCTAGCTGACTCTAGAAAGAAAGAAAATCTGCATGAACACATGTCCTACAATTTGGAACAAACTCCAGGAAAGAATCAGAGAAGCGCTCAGATCAGTGTCATGTACGATGAACTTCGTGAGTCAGGTAAACTCCCCCAGTGGACCAGGATCCCATGCAATCTGCTTCAGTGGTTATGGTTGTCTTTCATGGTGAGATGATTACTTTGACTTGAAATCTCATAATGTAAGCAATCCTCTGAGATGACTAAAATCATAACGAGAAGATTGTTCCAAGTACTACAATGGAATTTGCCCACAAATCTATTTTAAATTTGTGAATGTAAATTAAGGGAGCCATCATAATTACCCCAGTTTCTCAATAAAAGATTTTCATGATGAATGACACAGAGGGACTGTACATTTCTAAGGTACCATCATCCTTGTGAAGACTTACACATGATATTCATAAGTATGCTATGAAGTGTCATAAATAATCAAAATGAAGTTTCACTTGTCCAAGGGCAATAAAGAAATTGCATTTGGTAATGAAATCTCCATGTGGTTTTATCTTAATTTCTTCAATTTACTGGGCAGCAAAATTTCCCAGATGGTTGGTTATAATAGTGAAATTTTACTAGAGGTACTTAAGTCCACTGGAGTCCACAAATAATGAATGTCAGAACTGAATAATATGCTTTTCTGAAATAAATAAATGGCATAGAAATATATAGCAAATATTCTATATTTATTATATGTATATTGCCTACATATGTATGCATATACGAGTGTGTATGTATACACACACACACACACACACACACACACACACACACGAGTGTTCTTCCAAAAGTTCATGGAATAATAGAATGAAAAGATAATACGAATCTTTCCTTCAACTTTCTCAGGTACCCTCATGTGTATACACACGCACACACATGCACACACTGAATGCAGTTAGTTGCCCTCTGATAGGCCCTTCTAGAACAGTGCTAACAGAAAACCAAAGTTAAGCTGGGACTCTGCTCCAACACTTGATACTCGAGCGGGTGATACCGACTGCCCTCTGCCCCCTCACGTGGAGCAGTCACCGGTGTTCCATTCATTTATTTACATGTGGCTTATTTATCTGCTTTCAGGGAACGCATGTGTGATGATTTATGGAACAATCTCAGGGGCTTTTACCCTCACTGGCCTGTTTCCGGGGGGTCAGACTCCGGGGCATGTCTGCAGTAGCCAGTCCACCTTAACACCCCACAGCCAGCAGAAATGCTAACTAAGCAAAGCAAGTGTAGAAATGCACTCACTTTCTTAGAGAAGACATGGATGGGGTTGCCGTCAAAGCAGAGCCACTACAGGAGCCTCTGCGTTCAGGGCCGAGGGCTGTGTGGGAGGGCTCACGGTCATGCAGAGGTGTCTGTTCGCCAGCTCCTGAAGTCCCTTCCTCCCTGTGACTCCTTGGGACATGGACAAGCTTCTTACCACTAACCTGGGAGCAGCTGGGGAGTACTCAGTCTTAGTTATTTGTTTGACAATGTCTAGATCTGCCACCATTCTTCTAATGGCAAATTTGTGGACAGGTGACTGCAGTAAAAATCACAGTTGATATTTAATTACTGTAATTCTCTTTCTGAAGATGGAGCCATCATAATGAGAAAAAGTCGTGCTTAGTACATGGGGTGTGTATGAGTCCCACATGGTAAAACAATCAATCGAGTTGTGAAGTACATGATATTGCGGCTAGAATTGCTATGTATAGTTTAGTACTTTCACCAAGGAGTTTTAATTTGTGAATATTAATGTTATCACCTATCCAAAACTAACTATCAAAAATAAAGGTACAAGTATAGCTTTATAGAACTTTTGTCACTGATAAATAATAGCCAAGATTTGATGTTAAACCTACATCATCATTTGAGAAATTCAGAGGTGGATCAAGCTGTTATTTGAAAGTAGTTTTTACACAAGGTATTTTGATTTTACCTTTTGAATTTCAATTCAATATACAATAAAAGTTTTTGAAGGAGGTCCTTATCAGTGTTTCTGTTGCTGTTGTTATCTTTGGTGCTAATCTCATCCTGCTTCTGAGTAGTTGAAGGTAATTTATTTTGATATTTGAGGCAGTTCAGAATGAAGGTAAAATCATTTTGCTTTCATATTTTTCTTGGGTTTTTATCATTGACTGAAAAAGCAAATTTCATAATGGTGAATGTAGAAATCTAAACATTCCACATCACATTTTCCAGACATTCATTTACTTTAGATGACCTGTCTCTAACAAAATAAAGGTATGTTTTTGTGTTTGCAGAAAAGCAGGTATTTAGAAACTAATTTAGCAGGCACTTAGCAACCCTTATTATTTAGTGCATAAGAAAAGTAGATTTATCTTGTCCTTTAAATGAATTCTTAATCCCTTTATCCTCATCTTTGGATGGAATCTGAACGTCAATTTGTTAGGTTTCTTAAATTCAGTCTTTTGCACAGGTAAATAAAGTGACAATAGTTACTTGCTGCTTCAATGTCAAAATTTCCTAAAGAGGCATATTTAGTTTATTTACATTGAAATATGAGGTTTTGGACTAACATCTCCCAAAGTATTACACCCAATAGATTTTTGTAGTTGTTTGTTTGTTTTTGTTGTTTAAACTCCTAATTTTCTACTCTGGAGAAAGCAATAGCATTGCTTTGCTAAATACCTTAATTGTGCACATTCTTATTGTTGAAATCACAAAGTCTTCAGGGTTAATACATTTTCTTGTACTTAAGTGCATGTCTATAGGGCCAGATGGAAAATATAAGTTAAATTTGAATCAGACTCTTTACACACACACACCACACACACACACACACACACACACTCATCCCGCTTTTTAAGTTTGACAAGTTCAATTCTCTTATTCTTCATTACACACATTGTGTTTCCCAGATTCCAAACTTAAAACCTCACAGTAGAGTCCCATTTTCACTAACTTATGACCAAAACTTGGAGGTCTGTTAACACAAAGTTTTAACTATCTTAAGTCACTGAACCAACTCTGTTTTAACTGGTGACATCTGACATGAATTCAGCTTCCATCATTAGGCACATTGCTCTCATCCTACCTCTTACCCGTAAGATACATGACGACATGTGTGCAGACCTGTGAATGGACAGGTGACTGCAAAAACGTTTCCAACATTTTAAAAGATTATTCTTTGGTCTCTCCACTTTAAAACACACACACACACACACACACACACACACACACACACACACACACACACACACAAAACTAGATCCCAAAGCGTATGAAAACAAACAAACAAACAAAAAGCACACAAAAAAACCAGCTATAGTAGCCTAGCCCATTGGCCCAAGATAAGAAGAAAAGTGAATTGTGTTTGCATTTCCACACATGCAAATTAATGTCCCAGATTGCTTTTCCTTGTTTTCCTTTTTCTTTAAGGACTTTGCTCCTGAAATAAGTGTCAAGTGGACAGAAAAGATGTTTTCAACAATTCTAGATGAGGTAACAGTGAAATGTTTGAGTGTGCAATGAAACAGCTACCCCAGTCAACAAAAATCATAACAAAATTAGGCTTATAGAACACGTGGCTTCTTTATCTCTGTTGTGTTTGTCCCTCGGGAAGATTGCTGCAGGGCTCCTTCCTCCTCCTCACTGCCTGTCCCCTCCTCCAGGAAAGGCAGAAATTCTGGGAAGGCAGTAGGTGCCTCCCTCTGCTCGTGTGGCTCCCTGCCTCCTTATCCGATGAATTCCACCAATGGAAACCCATTGCCAGCCTTTCCATCCCTACCACAGCCTTCAGGAAGACGACAGGGCAGCAGAAATGAAAAGGAGAGGAAAAGGCCAGCAGAAATGGGGTTTCAGATCATCGGAGTGAAGGCAGCTCCTGACACACCCCAAGGCTGAAGGCTAATGGTATACATTATATGTTCACAATATACTAACTGGAAAAGTGTATTATTTTTTACTGATGGAAAAGTCCAGGAAATCAAAAGTGAGGATTCTCAAAAGAGGGTCACCTCAGCACTCAATATTTCTGCAGGAGGTAACTAAGAAGCAGGTGTCCTTATCTGAAGCTGGCCTCAGTTCTCAGGGACTGGAAGACTGACTATTGTTGGCTTTGTCAGTCCAGTCTTGGGACTCCTGTCTCCTTGTCTACGAACTGGGTGGAATTGCTTGGAAGGCATCATTTCCAAAGCACTTCCAGCTGCAACATTCTCTTATCCTTTCCACAAATCTACCATGAACAAAGACATCTAGGAAAATAACTCACCTCTCAGAATTTCATAATTTTCTGGAGGCAGAAGGCAATTCAGGCGCTGTGGGAAGCTGTGAAGCCAAGAGAGAGAGCCTTTGTCACCGCTCCCTATCTGTCTGGATATCCCTTCTTTTGGCTCAGTCTCAAGGGCTACCCAGTTCCCTTGTGCTACCAGGTCTCCCCAGAGTTGGCTGAGATCACTCCAGCCCATGCTCTAGGGCAGCTCACTGCCACGTGCCTCATTACTGAACTTGGTCTGTTTGAGGAGCTAATCAATTTTACAGAGGTTTTTTTTTTTTTTTTTTTCTTTTTGGGGGGTCAGGGGGACTGTGCCTTTACATATGATGGCTGACAGAATATTTTAGTACGTCTCAATGATCAGATGTTCCTCTAGACATTTACCAACAAATGTTGATGCCAGAATGCCTCTTTATCCTTGTTGTTTAGGAGGGGATTGCATCAACTTACTGTGTAAATCTGCCCTGACCCATATAGTCAATGCTGTACTGCTTTTATTAGACAGTTCTTAATTTCACTCTTAATTGCTCTTTATAGTCATAATTTCATTCCTAATTGCTCTTTCTAGTCACCCTACCTTGCTGTCAGAAATTCAAGTTTTGGCCTCAGTAACTGTCTGAAAAGTAGCAATGTTTTATTGTAGAGTAATTCTTGTGTACAAGAATCTTTTAGTTTAAAGGAACCATTTAGTAGTGTTTAAAACATACATTTGCAGCCATACTGAGCTGGGCTCAAATTCCATCCCTGCTAGTAACAATGTACCACAGGAAAGTTATATAAGCTTTCTTAGTGTTTCCATGGTCCTTGTACTTTGTGTTCCTGTGAATGGCTATTTCCCCCACTTCCTTTCATTGAATTTTCTCTTTGACTTTGCAAGATATTAATACTCTAACTGTAGGATTGATGTCTGTACTTGCAATTCAGCTCATCTGTACATGCACTTAGTGGGGAATGATCTGGGCTAGGATCTGAGAATGTGAGACATGATCCCTTCTCTCTTAAGCACATATTTTTGTCTTCCCGATTTGTGTGTGTGTGTGTGTGTGTGTGTGTGTGTGTGTGTGTGTGTGTGTGTACATATAAATGTCCCACCAAAATGCTTTGGTTATAGTTTAATAACCCTCTCTTTGTTTCTGCCTGAAACACTGAGGTAGACACATTTTCTGCCATGAGGAAGTTCTCGTCTCTGGCCCCCCCAACCTCTGTCACAAACATTACCATCTTTCTAAATGGTTGTTTTGGGGTCTTTCTCGTTGCCCCCTGACTGCGTTCTCCTCTTTTGGCCCACCTCCTTGAGCTGACATCTTGCCTAGCAGGTCTAGTGAGTGCCTTGATGATGCTTCCTTCCCAGGAATCCTCAGCTTCTGGGCTCCACACACCCAAACCCTTAGATAAGGGGGCCAGAGACTCATGTCCTAAGTCTTCACTTGATTTGGAAGACTGATTAGATGAGAAAAAAAAGCCAAAAAATGTCCTTCACTTAGGGAAAACTGTTTTTCCCATAGACCTCCCTATTTATTCTAGTGACCAGGGACCACACATTTCCTTGCCTACAGGAGGTAGGTAGAGAGGCAACTAATGAAGCTGGTGGAGATTGTGAAGGTGGAGAAGGTAGAGATGATGAAAATGATGGAGATGGTGGAGAGGTGGAGAGGTGGAGATAGAGAAGGCGGAGATGATGGAGTGGTGGAGAGGGTGATGAATATGGAGATGATGGAGGTGGTGGAGATGATGATAGTGGAGATGATGAAAATGGTGGGGAGGGTGGAGATGATGGAGAGGTGGAGATAGAGAAGGCGGAGATGATGGAGTGGTGGAGAGGGTGATGAATATGGAGATGACAGAGGTGGTGGAGATGATGATAGTGGAGATGACGAAGATGGTGGGGAGGGTGGAGATGATGGAGAGGTGGAGATAGAGAAGGCGGAGATGATGGAGTGGTGGAGAGGGTGATGAAGATGGAGATGACAGAGGTGGTGGAGATGATGATAGTGGAGATGACGAAGATGGTGGAGAGGTGGAGAGGTGGAGATAGAGAAGGCGGAGATGATGGAGTGGTGGAGAGGGTGATGAATATGGAGATGACAGAGGTGGTGGAGATGATGATAGTGGAGATGATGAAAATGGTGGGGAGGGTGGAGATGATGGAGAGGTGGATATAGAGAAGGCGGAGATGATGGAGTGGTGGAGAGGGTGATGAAGATGGAGATGACAGAGGTGGTGGAGATGATGATAGTGGAGATGATGAAGATGGTGGAGAGAGTGGAGATGATGGAGAGGTAGAGATAGAGAAGGCAGAGATGATGGCGTGGTGAAGAGGGTGATGAAGATGGAGATGACAGAGGTGGTGGAGATAATGATAGTGGAGATGACGAAGATGGTGGGGAGGTGGAGATGGAAGAGAGGGTGGAGATGGTGGAGATGATGGAGATGATGGAGGAGATTTTGGAAATGGAGGAGTTGGAGTAGGGAGGAGAGGGCAGAGAGGGTGGAGATTGTGGTGTGACGGAGTGGTGGAGTGAGTGATGAAGATGGAGATGATGGAGGTGGTGGGGGTGATAGTGGAGATGATGAAGATGGTGGGGAGGGTGGAGATGGAAGAGAGGGTGGAGATGGTGGAGATGATGGAGATGGAGGAGATTTTGGAAATGGAGGAGTTGGAGTAGGGAGGAGAGGGCGGAGAGGGTGGAGATTGTGGTGTGACGGAGTGGTGGAGTGAGTGATGAAGATGGAGATGATGGAGGTGGTGGGGGTGATAGTGGAGATGATGAAGATGGTGGAGAGGGTGGAGATGGAAGAGAGGGTGGAAATGGTGGAGATGGTGGAGGAGATTTTGGAAATGAAGGAGTTGGAGTAGGGCGGGGAGGGTGGAGAGGGTGGAGATGGTGGTGTGATGGAGTGAGTGATGAGGATGGAGATGATGGAGGTGGTGGGGGTGATAGTGGAGATGATGGAGATGGTGGAGAGGGTGGAGATGAAAGAGTGGGTGGAGATGGAGGACGTGGTGGATACTTTAGAGTCTGTGCAGAGAGTGAGGCAATGAGCACTGGGAACACTGTTCCTTCCTCCAGCAAAGCTGTCATGGAGAATGCAGCATTGCCACATCTTCCAATTTTTCAAACACAAAAATTCAAATTTTTAAAAATATGTATATAAAATATTTATTATTAAATTTTAGTAACAATTCAAAAAATGTAAACAGTGCTCACCAGATGCAAATAGTGATGTCAGAACTCTGTTTAGACATTCAGAGACTTTCCTTAGTCTTCATATTTAATCCAGTAAATACAGGGGATAGGGTTGAAGTAGAGTTTTATTTTCCCAACACTGGGGTTTTCATGTAGGAAAGCCAGTTTTTTTATGTGTGTGTCAATGTGACACCCAAACTGGAAACTTACTCGAAGTCCTTGTGGTTAGTGTATTTGAAAAATTCATGCTGTTTGTTTGTTGGTCTGAATCCAGCCAGACCAGCAAACACTGTGGCACTCATCCACATTGTCTTGAGATCCTATAGCAGGATTATCTCACAACCTGACTTCAGTGACACGCATTTGGTTTGTACTGAAGGATTTAAGAAGCAGCCCTGCAAACCAGTGACAGTGTGGCTGTGACAATATTATTGAGGAGCATCTGCATGAGTCAGACAGGGCCACCCCAGCTCATTTCATTCCTAAATGCCAAGAAATGCTTCTTTCTTGCAGAGAAGCACCTTGCTAAGGTGGGTTTTGGCCTTATGGACACTGAGGAGTTGACAGCTCACTGGTTTTCCAGCTGAGGGTCTTCCATGTGTCAAAGAGGCCTCTCCATGGCTCCTCGAGGATGGGCTGAGGAGCAAAGTGCTACTTGCCCTTCAACCGAAGCTGTTCTCTGGAAGGGCACATGTCACCTGTCAGTGACATAAAAGAGTTAAGTAGCTTTTTGGAGAACCACTAATATAGTCCAGTTCTACTTCCTTTTTTACATTGGTTGCAAAGAGACTCGAATCTAATTGTGTCATCGCCTATAGCCTGCATGCATGTAAACTGATTTATAGCATCTTAGCATATGATTTGTATTTATTTATGTTTGTCTGCTTTATTTTACACATTGTTAAAAGTGAGTTCAAGTCTTTGTAGAATGAGTTTGGATGTTAAAAAAGAGAATAATTACATTTCCATTCATTAAATAAGCATGAACTGTACTATTGCCACACCATGGCATGGGGTCCACTAGATCTATTAAAAAAAAATGCTTAGGGGAAAATAATTTGGTCATTTCTCAAAAAGTTAAACATAGAACTACCATGTGACTCAACAAATTTACTTCTAGGCATATACATAAAAGAATTGAAAACAGGGACTCAAACAGATGCTTACATGCCAATTTCCATAGCAGTACTCTTTCTAATAGCCAAAAGATGGAAAACAGTGGTACGTCAACAAATGGGGATAAACAGAATGTGGAATATTCATACCATGGAATATTATTCAGCTATAGAAAGGAATGAGGTTCTAATATATGTTCCAACATGGATGAATTTTGGAAGCATTATGGTAAATGAAATAGCCCAGACATAAAGGGACAAATCTTATATAATTCCACTTGTACAAAATATCTAACACAGGCAAATTCATAGAGATGGAAGGTAGATTAGAGGATACCAGGGGCTGGGTGGAGGGGGAATAAGAGATTATTGCTAATGGGTACAAAGTTTCTATTTGTGGGTGACAAAAAGCATTAGAAATAGTGGTAGTAGTTACAACATAATTAAGTAGTATAATGTGATAGTACAACATTGTGAATGTAATTAATGCCACCCTTTTGTACACTTAAAAATGGTTAAAATGGCAAATTTTATCATGTGTATGTATGTGTGTGTATTTTACCACAATATAAAATAATTAAAAAAATAAAGCTAATGGGACATTTATATTGTTTTATTCTGGGTTAATAATAGCAGCAAGAAAATATTTATCGTGAAAAAACAGCTATACTTGGGAAGCAATGTGTGTATCAGGCTTTGACGTGTTTCAAAGACCACCTGAATCAGAACCTGAACTTGTTAAAATACTGATTCCTGGACCTACCTCCACCTTCAGAATCAGAATCTCTGTAGTGGGATCCCAGAGTTTTCATGGTGGCCGAGCCCTTCCAGAAGATTCTGCTGCCTCAGCAGGAAGATTGCTTGGCGAGGAGGTGTGGAGCAGGGGTCCCAGGTTCTGCCTTTGCTTCTGGCCTTCTGGAAACTGATGCATTTGGAATAGGTAATGTTTAGGAACCCTTTCAGTTCTCAATTATTGTGATATAAAGCAATAATAAAAATATTTACATCTTTATTATTTACATCGTAATTTAGGGTGTTTAAATTGCTGCAAATAATTGAGCAAGATAAACAGAAAACAATTAGAGGTTTGTCAGAGAATGTGATCTATTAGTCAGAAAAATGTAAAAGAAATCAAGAAATGTCCTGGTAAAGAAAAAGAGATGAACAGTCGTGGATTTTACCAAAGAATGAGAGAAGCTGGGTTTCTTCTGGTCCTTGAGGCCTTCGGAGGTTCGGGCCTCGGCCCCAGCATATGGTTGGTATGCACAGGAATTGAGGTTCCTCCACTGTGTTAAATTTATGGAGAGAAAAAAATCAGGATCAACCTGTGCCTTTTCCCTGCGACTGTAAAAGTTTTGTCTGTAATCCTCTGCTTTATGTGAATAATTTGTTTCACATGAGTTGCATACAGCTTAAACAAGCTAAGTATCACACTCCCTTTGTCTGAATAGCTGTAGAAGACATATTTTAAAGTAAACTAATTAAGAAGGGGTTTTCAAAAGATCTATTTTTAAGAAAGTGAGAAATTAAGAGATAGGAAGTATTGTCTGGGTAAAGTAAATCAACTTGAAAGCAGTTAGAATGTTTGTGATCAGCTCCCTCTCAGTGTGGTCTAAGGATCGACCTGAGCACAGATTCTGCTTGTGCTATGAGCAGTGTTCGGGATTGTAATTCGATCCTTTCAATTATACAGCAAATGCAGCAGCTGTGAACACCAGGGCTATCCAGCTTCCACAGCACATGACTATATCAATCCTCTGCTGCAGAAAATGAAATTTTCCAGACTGCCATTGGTTCTGGCCATTTGAATGTTAAATATGGGTAATAACTGCAGTGATTTACATTCAAATATTTAGAAAATGCTCTTTAGCAATCCTAATGAAAATCATATGTACACTGCCCAAGCACCCACATAAGCACTTTTGTAAATGTCATTTGTGAGACTACAACTTGCTTTTCTGGCAAAAAAAAAAACAAACAAAAAAATTGCATATTATTTTTGCAGAATATTTTCAATTTGCAATCCATTTTCACTTGGGAGCTTCTGGACTGTTTGCTCGGGGATGGTTAAAGATGGGATTTTTCAGATCGCTTAGATCATTTTTATCACTTGGCATGGACTAGGATTTTGTGAATTACAAAGCTGAGATCTGCATTGTTTTTGAAGATTGCCCAGTTGAAAATTTATCACCCAGTGAAGAACCATGCCCACTCTAGTTTATTTACATTGTTTTCACCTTTAATGTTGCCCTCTTAAGAGATTTATTAGAATCAAAGAGCACTTCACTCACAGAGAAGTTGTGACTTTTATTTTATCATGTATTATTGTTCTTTGTCTAAAAGAGAACAGTTAGGTGGAGAACACTCTGGGAAACTTTTTAAATTTTATTCGTCCTCTGTGTGGGTCTGAGCAATGTCTCGCGTGTTGTTTGGAGGTAAGCAGATACATAGCTTTTGCAGATTTGCCACTAACTTGATAGGTAACCTTGGATGAGTCACTTAACCTCTCAGCCTCAGTTTCCTCAACTTGAAAAGAATGTATGTTGGATAAGACGATCTGTAAGATCTGTGGTGGAAGTCTCCTTTAGATAAGGCATGATCTTCTGTAGGAGGAAGCTGATGTTAGCATTTCTGGATTGAAGTACTGATTGGCAGCATGTGCAATCTGATCCAGGCTTGTCTGCTCACCAGAACGAGGTGGCACCTATGTCTCAGGTCAACTGGAAACTAAACAGGATATTCCAGATCGGCAGTAGTTCATACACGCTCCTTTAATTTGAACTTGTATCAATGTCTAAGGGAGAAAAGGAAGCTAAACGGATCTTCTCCTGGTGAGATTATTCTTATTCTTAGTCATCTCTGATTTTTCCCAAATAGCAAGTCCTGGTTCCCAGATGGTGCTTTGATGGAAATTGAGGGGACAGAAGCTCTGGGTTCATCCTGAAGTAGGAAGAATTATTCATCAAGGACTTTGACTTTCTCTGTCCCTTTCAGAAATTTTTAAAAATTTCCATGTCGGAGGACAATGTTTTAGTTTAAACATACCTTCCTAAGGGGCAGGTTGGAAATTGGACATCATTCCCCAACCTTGTCACTGTTCTGTGCCCACCCATCTTGGCAATTCTATGGCACTGAAAATAGTCAGTCTACTTTGAGCATCTGATGGAAAAAAATAGCCAGATCTACAGACGAGGATCAGCCACATGGGTAAGCTTTAGCTGGGCTCCGCCACTGACCTCCTGTCCACACCTTTTTAGCAAACTCCATTGTGTAGGCCTTTGTCTCTGTAAAGCAAAAAATACTGAAACTGGTGATTGGTAAAGTCTATTACGGAGCTGGTAACGTACCATCCTGGTGTGGGTTTAGGGCTTTGTAGAGTGGTGGTTCCGAATATCGGTACACATTGGAATGTCTGGGGAAACTCATTAAATATGCATATCCTGAGCCCGCTTCCAAGAAATTCTGACTCAGTAAATCTGTGGTGGGGCCACATATTAGCATTTTTAAAAATCTCCTGAAATGATCAAGAAACTGTGTTACAAAGTATAAGGCCCAGACAGAAACAAGATGATGGGAACACGCTTAGCTAGACTTGGGTGGGTTGAGCAGTCACCCACTGCTCAGCAGGCACAGTCCTGTGCTTCAGGGCAAACACAGCTGGGAAACGCCAAGACAGTGCAAGGTAGCACACGACTTCAGGGACAAAGTGAACACACCTGGGAAGGTTCCTTTTTATTGATTAGCCAACACTTTTAAATGAAGAGGTTTTATGTAAATACCCAGTTGTAGCCTTCTCTTAAACACTAGAAGGTCAGGCACCACAGAGGTCCCATTCCTGCCCTGTCATGGCTGTGATCCACTGGAGTTGAAGAGCAGCAAATCTTTTAAAATAAGGCCTGGGCTCTCCAACTTATTTCCCCCAATTCCTTTTCTAGGTCCTGTGGCCAGTTGAGTTGGCAATCCCTCCTTAGGGCCAAGACTTTGAGAAACCAGCATCCACTGAGAGGGGACCTTAACACTAGGTTGAACTTACTGATGTAAATTTCTCTGGGTACTTCAGTGATTTTAATCTGGGATCTAGTGCCCTTCAAGATTATCTGGACTTGTATTTTTCAAGTTAAGTCTGTTGTGATCTTCATGATATTAATACAAATGAAGGTTCCCCGGTCAAATGGACTTGGTGAGAGGGTGAACAGGTTTCTCCACCGTGGGTTCTTGGGAGCCTTTGGCTTGCTGCTGCAGCAGAATTTCAATGGCTGTAAATTATGCAGTTGCCAAATGTCCTTGACCTCGGCATTTCTTCCTCCCCATCCCACCCCTCAATGTTTTCAGAAATACACTGAAAACTCAAATCTATTTCACCTCTTTTTTTTTTTTTTTTCTTATCCCAAGAGAAAATGATTCCCAGGAGATTTAATGACATTGAGGACTGGAATTCGACATTCAGTTTTTGCACTCTGATGCTCATTACTGTGCAAAACTAGTCACTGGCCACCTTTGAATAAATCATCTAGATGAAATCAGAAGACAAATTCCGGGATGCACGCTTGTCTCTTGCATATTCAGACTGGTGGTAAGTGGGGCGATGACGTGGTGACTCTCCTGTTGGATTTAGTCACAGGTTTTGAGTCATGTTTATGAGCAGGTCTGTGAGCAATATCAATCCAATTTCTATGGCTCACTGTTTTATTAATTTTATTAAAACATGAATAAATGTAGGTTTCCTTGGTACATACAAACTGTTTATGTTTATTTCTTTTGGTGTGTAAAAATATGCCCTATTAGGGCAATTTTAAGAAAGCAAACACCCTTCAGTATAAATTAAAGAAGTGCAAAGTTGTATGGTCAAAATTAAGCTAATTGTTGAGTTTTTTACAATCTCCAAATTTTCTACAATCTCACAACTTAAGCAGTCATCCCTGAATCCTCATTTGTAGCCATGACCTCTTTTTTCCCTCTTATTCTACCTCTCCATCCCTCCACTCCATCCCCGTTCTGTCTTTTGAAAGTCAAAATATCTCTCCAGGTCCTGCTAACCAGCTTTTCCTTAAAGCCTTTTGGGATCATCTTTGTAAGAACCCAAATGCCCCAAGGGATCACACCCTGATCACATAAGCCCTTCTCGGCCGCACCCCATCATGGCGCTGGTTGCCCTTCTCCTCCTCATTCTCCTTCCCACCGGCGCGAATCGCATGCCAATCAGCTCCCCCCCAAGCCCCATGTGGTATGCTAAGTAGGGATTGTATTTTAAGCCAATCAGCTTTCCCTTAAAGCCCTATATATGTGTGTGTGCGCTGCCTAATAAACGAGCTCTCTCCGGTGGATCGTCAACTGGTGTCGACTCGTGCTTTTCATTGGTGCTGAAACCCGGGACAGAGTTCCCCTCGAGCGGCGACACTTTTCTGATCGCAGCGGCAACACTTTCCGGGTCACCGCTCATGGCTCCCTCGAGCTGTAACACTTTTCGAATCGCAGTGGCAGCACTTTTCGAGTCGCCCCTCGGGAACTCCGTCCCACCAGGACCGGCCTCCCTTCCACCGCTCACCACTGACGGTCCACCCTCGTCCATTCTTTTTGGCACTGGCTCCTTCCACTCACCACCGGCTCATCATTAGGTAAGCCCCCTTTCCTAAAGGGCACCAGCCCTTTTTCAGGCTACCGCAGGGAGTCTAGCCATGATCGTCTGGTAGCCCCTAATGCCCAAGCCCCACCCCACCACGGTCTTCACGACCACCATAAATTCCCAAACTATAACAGGTTCCAAAGCCCTGGTAAACTTTTACTTTCATTTTTGGAGGTTAAAAGCCCCATTCTGTTCTCTCCTCTCTTTCACCCTCCTGTCCACCACTCTCTTCTCTCCACCTCCCGGGTCCGGGACCCAACCAGAAAATCCTGGCGCTAGGTTCCTTCAGGCACCGGGCTTTTGCCCTAGAGAAGTGAAGGTCTGAGTGAAGACCCACACCTCCCTTCTCTCCTCCTGGTTTGTACCTGAACCTGCCGGGACTGACGTGACCTACTGGGGACGCCCTCTAGGATCCCGCCTTTCCCAACGGGCCGAAGGATCTGTCTTATCACTAATCTCTGTCTGATTTCTGTCTAAATCCCCATTAAGAGACCAGAATGGGCGCTTCCTCCTCCTCCCTAGGGGACTCTCCACTTCAATGCCTCCTGAAAAATCTCACCAACCTTTCCCTCAGGCCGGATATTGAGCCCAAACTCCTCACCAAATTCTGTACACAAGATTGGCCTTATTATCCTTTAGATAATCAAAACACATGGCCCCCTGAGGGCACACTAGATCCTAACATTCTACGCGACCTCTTTAACTACTGCCAGCGCCTAAAAAAATGGAAGGAGATCCCCTACATCGAGGCTTTTCGCCTCTTGGCTCAGAACCCCTCGCCTCATCTCGTGAGCGCCTCAGCCGATGCTGAAGAGACACCACCTTACAGAGGAAACGCATTCCTACACGTCCTCGCCACCGACGCCTGGTTGCCCCCTCCAGTCTCTGACTACAAACAATGGAACCAGTTCATGTGCGACTTGTGGCTTCAAGGAACGCTTATGGACTTCTCCCCTTTTGAAATTACTTGTTTCTCCACCCTCTTCTGGGGTTTCATAATGGTTATTTATGTACCTTCCTCCCTTTGCCCCCCCCTACAAAGCCCCAGTTCAGCAGGAAGTAGCTCGATGACTTCAACGTCCCCTTTCCTAAAACAAGAAAAAGGGAGAAATGTAAGAACCCAAATGCCCCAAGGGATCACACCCTGATCACATAAGCCCTTCTCAGCTGCACCCCATCATGGCGCTGGTTGCCCTTCTCTTCCTCATTCTCCTTCCCGCTGGCGCGAATCGCACTCCAATCAGCTCCCCCCCAAGCCCCATGCGGTATGCTAAATAGGGATTGTATTTTAAACCAATCAGCTTTCCCTTAAAGCCCTATATATATGTGTGTGTGCTGCCTAATAAATGAGCTCTCTCCAGTGGATCGTCAACTGGTGTCGACTCGTCCTTTTCAATCTTGACCTGGAAAATATCTCTCCTACCTCTGAGTTTTAATGTTTTGGTATTTCAAATTTAGCACTTTTGTAAAACTTACCATTTAATGGCTTATTTTATAGCTAGCACTCTAAGCTCTTTAAGATGAGGACAACCGTGTCTCTTTAGATCCACAAAAGGGTCTTGTCTGGTGCCAGGCACAGGTTCTCTTTGTCAGCTCTAGCTGCTATAACAGGAGACCATGGACTGAGGGGCTTATACAACAAACTTTTATTTCTCACAGTTCTGGAGGTTGGAAATACAAGGTTGAGAAACCAGCAGACCTGGTTCTCATGAGGGCTCTCTTCCTTGCTTGTAATGGCCACCTCCTCACTGGGTCCTCACATGGTGGGGATGGGGAGAGAAAGAGAGAGAGAGATGTGGTGATGTCTGTAGCTCTTGTTATAGCCACACTATCCCCATCATGGGTCTGCACCCTCATGATCTCATCTAAACCTAATTACCCCAAAAGCCCCACCTCCAAATACATGAGGGCTACACATCAGTACATGAATTTTGGGGAAGGGGGACACAAACATTCAGTCCATAACAATGGTAGTGTTCAAGTATTTATTGAATTAATAAATAATGAGCCTGTTCTTAATATTATATGGCATTGGTGGAAGACTACTTAATAGTAGATCTGTGCATTCATATGACTGCAAAGTTTTGGAACCTTTATGGAAGTTCCAGCTTCATGCATCACATAGCCCCTAGTGGGAAGGTCATATCATGCTATCCTACCTTTCTGATAAGCTGGCTGACATTCAGATGGTTAAGTGACTTGCTCAGAATTGTAATAGTGAAAGTAGAAGCCAGGTCTTTATTCTTCTCACAGCCCACTCTTCCATCCTTACCAGTCTTTCTTGTACTTTGTGCAAACAGTGTATACTACCCACTGCTAAATTGGTTCATCTAATAAGCCACTTTTTGTAGATGTTGACGGGGTCCAGAAGCTTTGCACAAAAATGAAAAAGTATAGAATATTGAACCTGCTTGTTGGATTTGTCACAATCTTGATAAATCAAACTGAGTTAACCAGCTAGTGAGAGTCTCACTTTCTTATAATTGTTTACAAGATTGTCAAACACCAAAGAACCATAATGCTAGTTATTGTTTACTATGGACCTATTATTTCTTATAACAGAGCACGATAGGCTGGGTGGCTTAAATGGCAGATATTTATGTTCACAAAGTTCTGGAGGCTGTAAGTCTGAGATCAGAGTGCCAGCCAGTATGGCCGAGTTCTGATGAGGGCTCTCTTCTTGGTTTGCAGAAGGCCACCTTCTTGCTATGTCCTCACCTGATGGAGAGCAGGGAGCAGCAAGCTCTTTCCAATCTTTTTGTAAGGACACTAATCTTATTCACAAGGACTCCACCCTCACAATCTAATTACCTCCCCAAAGCTCTACCTCCCAATACCATCACATAGGGCTTCAGTATATGAACAGAGAGGACTGGAGGGGACAACCATTAAGCCACAGCAAATTATGTGCAAAATATCATCTAGGATCCTAAATTTTAAAAATTATTTTAATTGCCACAACCATCCTAGAACTTGTGGATATTCTGTCTTTGTACTCCTTTTCCAATACTAAACTGCCTCCCTAAACTGCATGTGAATGGTTTTAGGTGGATTACAGACCATGTTAGTCTCACTACCCCTCACCTACTTCTGTAGACTTAGAAGGAAAAGCAGAGTTGATAGATTTCACTCTTTCTCTGGTTACCTTTTATTTTTCCTTCCCTACCTTTCTGCTCCATGCCTTTTATAGACTCTTTTTGCTGACAGCGAGGTTTTCAACTTTTGTGTGTGTGTGTTTTTAACATAACTAGGAAAATAAATGCATATACACTAAAAGATATGTCAGTTTATGGTAAGAATGAAAACAACCTCCATTCATTACATAGGTAGAAAAGAAATATAACAAGCAGACATTTCCCATGTCTCCTCTTCTGATTATTGTGAATAACAGATATGAGCATTATTTGCTAGATTGATATTCTCAAACTCTTAGCTGAAAGATAAAGTTTGCCTCTAAACTTCAGCTGTCTTTTAAAATTTTTATGATGTCTTCATTTACTCAGAACAGAGCTGGATGGAGCTTTCTGAATGACTCATAAAATTCTGTGTTGGGGGGTGACATTTAAACAATTGAGGCTGGGTTTTGTGTGTGCCTGGTGTTTGGCCTTGCAGGTCTGGTTTTTATTAGCCTGGATCACAGCCTAGGGTTAATTTTGCAGCTCTCCCTTGAGTTGACTGGCCTCTTCACTGCCACGTGCACCCACAAGCTGAGCCAAATCCCTGAATATGAAGCCATGGGTGTGTAAAATAAAATACGGGTCTGGGGGCACTATTCCCTTGCCCTAGATAATGATGGATGCCTTGGCTTTGCAGTAATTTTAGTTGACTAGATTGCTTTTCATATAGGTATTTTTATTTCATATTTTCTGGGATTATTGCACGTACACCTTTCAAAGGATACTTTTGTGTAAACCACTCTGAGCCTTTTCTAAGAGGCTAACATCTGGCCTCATCTTTTCTGTTACACATATAGATATAAACAAAATCAGTTTTGCTTATTTGAATACAAAAGACATACTATAATTGTTTATGTCGGCATATTTTTTTCCTAATTTTTATAATACTGCATGTCTTGATCTCAATAGTAATGAAGCAGCAATTGAGGCCTAACTGTATATTTATATTGCTTTTGAAGGCAAAACAAAGAAAGACAAAAAACAAACAAATAAAAAAAAACTTTTTAATTTTACTGAGCAAGAATTCTGGATTCATTATCGAAAGGAGATAGGAGTTTCGAATCCCTCTCTACCATACATACACAGGGACACTTCGGTTTTCTCACCTGAAAAACGCTAACATTGAGTCCTCACAGGTTTATTTTGAGGAGCAAATGAAAAAAATATGTGAAATGTTGAGTTTACGAGGAGGGCTCAGGACCTGCTAGCACCCCTTCTTTGACTGATTGCTGCAAACTGATAATCGATTCACGAATCGATCACGTTTACTTCCTATAGCTGGTTAGGCATTTTTTTTTTTCCATCTGCCAGTTTTAAAGTTCATCAGACATGCACGTGGAGGGTATCTTGAAAAATCAAACTGGACTAAGAAACAAGTACACCGGCAACCAGACGAGGCCTGCTCTAGTGCAGATAACCACTCAGGACCTGTCTGAAGACATAAACACAGGCAGAAAGCTCCTCCAACAGCCGGAGAGCACTTGGGTAAACACCGGCCCCTCCTCCAATGCCTGCGTTCTCCTTCCCCAGGCCTGTTTTTGCCTGTTTTTCCGGAAGTCTGTGAACTTCAGCAGCCTCTCCCTCCTCCAGACCTGCGACCCACAGCACCTTCCCTTTGCAGGCCGCGGGGAGACCTTCAATGCACTTGCCCTCAGCAGCACCTGGGCCTCTCTGGAGTGCACTAAAGGAATCCTCCAAGCAGAAAGGACCCAGACAGGACCTACGCTGCATGTCTGATCTTGGGGACGTAACCACTGTGAACTTGTCAAAAGATCTTTGTAAAAATTGTTTGCATAACATGCTGGACCAAAAGGAGTCTGCTGCTCCAGCTCCCGCGACCATCATGCCCTGAGCACTCTGAGCTGTCAATCAGATGGCCTCACCCTGGGCCGGCCTCGCTTTCACCCAGTCCCTGCGGTGGTCAGTGACTGGGGTCAGGAGGCGTCTCTAGCTTTTGAGTAGTTTTTTCTGTTGTAAGTGAACTGGCTCCTACGGGGATTGAACCTGTGACCTCACCTCCATTAGCACCGGCCTTTAATCACCGGAACGCGAAAGCACCAATGCACTGAACACACCACGGTGCAGGCTGAGCTCTGCAGAATTCTGAAGGTTGCTCTGTCTGCATGTAAGAGGGCTGGAGCTCACCACGCACCTGAAGTTCACTCCTGCACCCTCTTCTGTTGCAACTTGGATAACCTTGGAATTTTTATTGAATTTTCACTGTTAGGTGGATCATGGACAAAGAAATGCATGAGGCTATGTCCAGACATGGATGGGGAAATGTACAAAGAGCAGGAAGTCCTTCCCCCAGCAGACTCTGGAGCAAAACTGTAATGGGTGTGTGTATTTCCTTTTGATTTCAAAGACTGCAGCTTTGCATGCAGCACGCCTGCACAACCAGAGCGTGCCCTGTGCTGAAAGAATTAGGTCTTTCTTAGGTCTTTCCGATACCTGAGGGAATGCTTTCCCCACTTTCTTCATGAAATGGGCTATATTACACACAGCTTGTTAAATGTGTGACAGATCAGCTTGAGAGTAGGCTTTGCGCGGGCTCCAGGCCTGCACGTTGGCTAATAAACCAGCTCCATACACAAACAGCCTGTTCCGGCTCTCAGTCACCCCGGTTCAGGTTTCAGCCTGCAGCCATGGTACAGCTGGGGTTTCTGCAGGGCGAGCCCAGACGCCGGCCCGCGCCAGATGTGGGGCCCACGCTTTTAGTGCGGCGGGGGTGTCTGCTGACCCCTCTCACCCCCTGTCTAATGAAAGACTGACTGCTCTGAGTTTTCTTATGGCAAATCATGTATGGGAAGACAGGAGATTTAAAAATTAATTCAAGATTAATGTAGGGATGACTGCATATGGAATTATTTGGTCAATTGATGAAAAATGAAATTTTCACTACAAAGAGAGAAAATTGTACAAGTGTCAAATTTTAATCTCAATTTCCATAAAAAATTATCATGTCCCAGCACCCTCACTGGAACCCCAATTAATCACATAGCACCAGTCTTTCCCACGTCATCGGTGAGTGAGCACCTATAAACCAGACTGCCTGCCACAAGTGTTTGGTAAAGGATTTCTGTTTGGGTGCCGAAAAAACTAATTAGTCTTGTACGAAGCATTCAGGAAACAAACAAACAAACAAACAAACAAACAAACAAACAAACAAAAAACAATAGCCAGAGTGGATATCTTACCCAGGTAGTGGAAAACTTGTTACTTTTTCAAGGAAATGAGAAATAAATCAAAAACCAGAAAAAAAAAAAAAGCCAACTTTTTTATTTGAGGCTCTGTTAAATTTTAATGTCTGCTAGAAACAACGCAGCCCTCACTGTCTCATTAAATCAAAAGGAAAGTAGCAACTCAGGGAAACTCCTTGTAAATGTGAAGGCATTTTTGGTGGTGGTGTGGTTGTAGTTAACTACGATTAAAACAAAGCATACAAGCTAATGGGATCTATAGGAATTAGGTTCTAGCCTCAAATTGTGTTGTGTCTTGGAGTAAAATGGACATTTTTTAAAATGGTGGTATTCCTCGCTTAAGGCATATGCTACCCAAATGAAAAATCATGCAATAAAATCCCCTGGGGTGGTTGTCCTCTGTCTTGAAATATTAAAGGCTGAACTTTCCTTGCTCATCCCCTGCTTCAAAAACCAGAATGCATCTGGATAGCTTTTTATTGCCTGCATTTTCTTCCCCCTCCAGCTTTATACACAAATGCCCATTTGAGAAAGGATATACGTTAAGCTGTAGACTAACCTTCAATAATGCATTTTGTTTAATGCCCTATTTTGTCCGATCATTTCCTGAAAACTACTCATGTGATACCTTATTTTCAAAGCACTGGGAAAAAAAAATCAAGTGAATTACAGTGGAACTTTGAAAGAAATGGAATGGAATGGAATGGAATATGCCTTCTGAGCAGTGCACAGTACATTAAAGGTCCCACCGATTATGGACCTAACAATGAGCCCTCACAACACGGCTCTGTGCAAATTAGGTGGGCCACCACCAGTGGAGGGTGGCAGCTCTGCCAGATCAGGTGTTTTCATCCTGCAGGGAAAGAGTCCTCATTTGCATAGAGCTCCCCCTCCCAGTCTGTCTTGTGCTTCTCTGTGGCTGGTTACCTCATTAAAGGAAACCATTTCAAAGGAACTCCTGTGGTTGACAGCCTCTTTTTTTTTTTTTTTTTTTTTTTTTGCTGAATCAGCAAGCTTGATGTTGAATCAATTTCTGCAGCTTCTACCTTTTGAAAGCAGAAAAAATATGGTTAGCTGAACAATGCCCTTCATTTGCAGAATATGTGAAGACAGTAAAAGCAAAGGACAGAAAGCTTTCATTTACACACACGGTTGGTGTGGAGCTTATATTTCCTCATTTTATTGTTATTGTCACAGTTTTTTCCACATTCATATTTTTTCAAAAGGGTTAGGAGATTGAAGATCACATAGATGAGTGGTTTTTAATATTTTTAACAAAACCAAAGTCTCAACATAAAAAAAAGAACAAAAGTGAACAGGATCTGGCTATGGGATCTCGGGCACAACTGGGATTGGGCAGAAGAGATTCAAGTCTCGCTTCCTCATTCTGTAAAGGGAGTGTGGCATGTTCACTACTCTGCCTGTCCAGAGCAGTGTGATGGTTTGCCCCAGTCACTTCTATTAATGGACAGTAAAGAAAGGAGCTAGGACACTCCTTCCCTTCCCTGAGGTGGGAGCACATGAAGAGCATCAGGCTAGGAGAGGGCGGAAGATGCCTTTCTGTTTGGAATGCATGGAGTCTGAAGTACTTTTGAGACATCCCTGGTGACAGGCCTAAATCACAGAGTTGGAAATAAGAAGGAGAGATTTGGAAGAGATTGGGCGTGTGAGTCATCTGCTCATGGATAGTAACTGAGCTCATGAGAGTAAATGGCAACCATCCAGGAAGAGTGTGTTGTGGAGAAAAAAACAGGAATAGAGGTGGAACCACAGAATATTCCAGAATATAATGTTTGGTCAGGGAAAGAAAAGCGACCAAGCAGAACTAGCCAAAAGGCAGAATGGAAACAGCAGGGCATGGTATCCAAGCAGCTGCAGCAGAACATGTTCAGGAATGAGCCAGTGAGAAACGAAGGCAGGGATGGGAGGTCTACAGCTCACGGCAGCAGTGTCACCTCCGCTTTCAAATGATGAGGATGCTGTTTTTGCGATACCAGGTGGTTTGGTGTTTACCTGGCTTTGAGCACGTTGGCCGTGTGCCATGAATCCTCATACTCTCAAAGTTTAGCTTGTTCCAAACTGAAACAATCCAGGAATTTGTAGCACTTTTATTAGATATAGATGGCAATCATTGAGCCCCCAAAGGAAAGAGCCTTATGGAATTTTTCTCTCTATTACTAGTAACACCATAGTGCTGAGAACATGGCAGGTACTAAGTTCATGTCCGTGAAATGAAGGACGCCCTCCTTTTTCCTCTTCTAGTGGATGCTCATTGGTCTGCTTTTCTCATCAAGTTGTAAGCTCTTTGAACACAGAGACCATAAGAAAATAGTTCTCTTATAAAATCCACAAAACCTGTCTAGGCTTAAAACAAGAACCCCCAAATTCCTTTTTTAATTAATCGTGTGGTTCATTCAGAGTAATTGAGGATAATGTATTCACCAGGCTAAAACAACAAACAGGATCTCAGAGATAGGATCTATGATTGTCATCAGGTGATGAAAAGTCTCCAGGTGCCACCTTCCAGGAACTTTCCATCTTCCCCGAGGTTGACCCTCGAAGTTGAGAGTGTGCCTACTGCCAACAAGCATCAGACAAGAAGGTATGGAAACTAGCTGTCTTAAAATCCTGCCACCTGGGACACCTTCGCTTACAAATTTCTACTGCCCCAGTCTGGGCCTGTAAAGTTTTCTGAAAAACACGAATGACTTGTATTTTAAGATGGGTGGCTCAGCTCCCCAGGGAGCAGCAGGCTGAACTTTTTGAACTCAGCTCTGTGGGACGACTGGGATGGAAAAGAAGTCTCCAGAGGCACCTCTTCTGGCCCAGACACCAAGTGCTGATCCAGCCCAGGAGCCAGAAGGGCTGGAGATGCCAAAAGGTGCTAATCAAAGGATGAACTTGCCTTGGGAAGTGCTGATAACGCCAGTGCCAAGGTATTCCATGATGGATACCCCAGTGCTGAAGAAAGAGCGAGACAGGTTTGAAGTCTGCCTTCTGCCTAAACTCCAGATGGTTCTGAAAATGAGGGAGATGTTCCAGTACTCTCACCAGCCCCTGGGGTCAGACTCTGAGGATGAGATCCCCACCTCACAGGTGCCCCTCGGAGCACCCTGCATCCTTACCCACACCATGGAGACCTACAAGACTCCTCAGGGCAGGAGGCCACACCCAACTGGAGGCCCCCTTGGGTCCCGTGCCCCAAAGTTCCAAGGGACCCGCTAAGACTAGGGGCCCCTGCATAGAAAGAAGCAGCTTGGTGAGAGCGTCCCACTCCCAAGCCAGTCACCAGCCAAGGAGGCTGCTCTGGTCCTTGATGGTGACATCCAACTCCCAGGTTCCCAGGAATCCACAGTCACCTCTGCGAACTGCAGTGACAGCCCCTTTGTCTCACCAAGTTCTTCCTTCTGTGAGTCTGGTGTGGCCTTCAAGTCTGTAGGGGAAGATGAGGAGGCTGAGGTGGGGGTGAGCACGTTGCAGGCAGCCCTGCAGGCTGCGGACATGGAGGAGGCGCTGAGGTGGCCTTCTACTGCAAGGTCCTGCTGCACCCGCTCTTTGAGCTGGCCAGCAGCAGGCCCTGCTGAAGCACAAGGCATCCATGTGGCCACAGGCAAGCTGCTGGACTTTCTGATGCCCACTGCTTCACCTCCACCATCTCAGCGGCCACAAGGAGAAGCTCGAGGGCAAGAGCTGGCAGACGGCAGGCAAGAAGAAAGGTCACCAGAAGTGAAAGGGCTGCCACCACCACCATCTGCAGGGAGCACCTGGGCACTTGGGACACCCGGCGTGGGTCAGGCCTCCACAGCACTTCTGGGCATCAGGACCACGTCTGCTCTGTGCTTGGGAAAATGACGACAGCACTGACCCAGATCTTCTTCCTCTGGACCCCGCTTCCTGGCGTGGCACATGGAGAAAGTCACCCACATTGTGTCTCCTTTAACCTAGCAGGGCCCCGTGTGTTCCAAAGGAGCAGTGGGCCACCCCCAGCTGGCCAGGGCAAGGCCCACTTCTGCCACCTCCACCACTCTCTGTGTCCACTAGCCCCAGGCACGACAGCCCATGACACTGTGTCCTGAGCTGGACACCAGGTTCAGTCTGCCCTGGCCGACCTGGGCCTGTTTCCTTCTTAGAACTCAGACCAGTCCCAGCTACCTTCAGCAGACCATGCCCCCACAGGCTGCCTGTGCTACCAGCAGTCTCCAGACTGGACCACACTTAAGGGCCCAGCACAATGCTGCAGCCCCTGAAACAAGCATGGTCTTCATTAGTGGGTTCCATTCACATGGCGTGCAGGGGAAGGCCAGAGAAAAAGGAAATTGGGGGTCTCTTCATCCTTGTGACTGTCCTTGTGTATTTTAAATATGTGCAGTCTGTTTTTTATGATATGCAATAAAAACAAAAAAGCTTAAGGAAAAGAGATGAGAGGCTCAAGTAAGATAATTATTAAAACTCTTATCACCAGGGCCGAGCCTGTGGCGCACTCGGGAGGGTGCGGCGCTGGGAGCGCGGCGACGCTCCCAGCGGCCGCAGGTTCAGATCCTATATAGGAATGGCCGGTGCACTCACTGGCTGAGTGCCGGTCACGAAAAAGAAAAAAAAAAAAAAAAAAAAAACTCTTATCACCATGAGTTAGTGGGAAGAGCACATGATTGAGAATAAGAAGACCAATATTTAAATCCACATTTCATCCTGGGATGTGAAATACAGAAAGTCCATTGATCTCTTTGAGATCTAATCTGGTTTTCTATTAAATGGTGACGATTATACCTATTTCTTGACGTCTTTGTGAGGATCAAGCGTGATAATGAGTATGAAAATGTTTTGTAACGGATGAATGCCAGTGGTGCCTTCGAATGTAACAAACGTGGACGAGGAAGTAAGATCTCACTTTTCCCACCCTTCACTCTGAAAAGGAGGCCGTCTGATGTGTATTTCAGTCCAGAGAGCGCATAGGCTGTTCACAGGGCAAAGGATGGAACTTGTGGTGTGGACATAAAGATGTTTCAATTCTGTCTTGCATGAGATATATCTGCTGTTGATTGCCCCTTTTTCTTTTGAACTATGCCTCCGTTATTCTCTTTTCTGGGATTTCTCCTGCTTGGAAGAGACTCACAAACATATAAAGTCTAAGTGGAGACCAGAGCTGGGTCCATGGGAAAAAGGCTGGAAGCAGTGCGGTGGAACAGGTGACCACTCCCCAGTGTTCATGATCCCCTTGCCTAATGGACACTCCACTGGGAATTATTTTTTCCGCCCTGCCTTGCAACCAGCCCACGTGACTAATTTCCACTAATGGGATATAGCAGAAATGAAGCATGCCACTTCTGGGCCAAGATTTCAAGAAGTCATGAACACCCTCCAGGCTTTTTCCTTCTTTAGCAGCTAGATGCAGGTGGCAACAACATCATTGAGGGATGATGACGCCATACATGGAAGAATCCTGTACCCTTGAATCCCCTCAAGGAAAAGACCCATGCCACCCAGGAACTTCTGCATTGGACTACCACATGGGAGAGAGATAAACTCTTATGTTAGCCCTTATATATATTTTGGGCGTATATGTTAGTCTATGATAGCAAATTTCTGGTCTATGTCCTGAGCTAAAAGTAATCCCCTAGATCACATATATGCCACAGCAGCTCAAGAGTCTAGGGTTTTCAGTAAAGATTCGGGACCAAAGTCTTTACAAATTGTAAAGCGTCCATATGCCCAGTGTCTTCTCGTTTCACTTTTATGCATTTAACTCAGGGAGCAAAGCAGATCACTAGAGCCAAGGCAGGAAGCTGTTGCCTTGTGCCTAGGGTCTGTGCTCTGTCCAAAACCCTTTGTCTGTACGTTACAAAGATACACTCAAGAGAGCTCATGGATACCAAAAAGATGTCATAGGAATGAAGGTATAACAGCAATGTCTGAACCTCTTGGGATCTAGAATTGAAACCTAAATTAGGGAGCAGTGAGGACTTTCTTCTACTGCATCTTGGTCTCTCTCTGTGCATCTGCTCTGCTGTCCTTTTACCACAGATCCTCCCCCGCTTACTCATCATGCCCTTCTTCCGCATGATTTAGGCAAGTATGTGGATGCTATTTTTCTCCAGCCCCAATCTAATGTGACCTTCCAGTTGCAATACCCAACCAGTTCCAGATAACTTTGTTCTTTTCTTTACTTCAAGTTGCTAAGAGCTGCTCAGCGTGTTTTTCTTTTTATGTTAGAACATAGGACACCACTGGGTCTTGGGTCCTGCCAGCCCCCTTCCAGTTGTGATTGTGGTTGGACAGAGAAATTTGGTATTTCAAAAATGGTTTTGGGGTGCAGCAGGGATTATGGGCAAAGCAGATGTTATCCAAGAGGAATGTGGGATGAGACGTTATGATTAACATCTTTGGCATAATAGCAAGCAGTAACATTATGAATAAATTTTGGCTGTTATTACACAATGCAAATATGTATAATTGACAAATTTCATACTATGTTTCAGGCACTGTGTTAAGGTGTTGGGAAACCAAATTGTAAAGTGGCCCATGTTTTATTATCTCACTTTGTGTCCTGTTCTTTTAATCCATCCCAAGAGAATATTGCCTTTTTCTGGGCTCCTGCTGAATTGCTGACACATATACAACTCATTGTCAACGAGACCCTTCCCTGCTGAAGTTGAACCTGACCAGTGCATTTGCACTCTGTATTTTGATATTAAATAGTCTCTTCTTTCCCACACATCTATTGCATTGTAAATGTTCTTGCTGAAATACACCCTATTTGTTGGCCATTTTTTAATAATTAGTCACATTGGACAATTTAAAGTTTTATTCTCTAGATAAGTATTTCCCAATAGAAATTTCTGGGATGATAGAAATGTTCTACAACTGTATAGTCCAATACAACTATTGAACATGTGGTTATTGATCACTTGCAACGCAGCTGGTGCTACTAAGGATCCCAATTTTTTACTTAATTTAAGTTTAAATTTCAGTAGTCACACATGGCTAGTGGCTACTGGATGACAAAGTGCAACTTTAAATTATTAAGAACCCCGCTTAATCAGAAACAATTCAAAAAGACGTTTACTTGAATAGATATCAGGACTAACTCCAGAGGAAACCATTCAATATATCCTACTTGCTGTTACCCCTTCCCAAGTTAACTTTTGACCAGTCCGCTAACTATATACTTGGAATCAACCACCTACACACAGCAGCAAAAATCCAGTTGTGTTTCTGGCTTAAAGGCACCTTGCTGTGTTAGGTAACCTAGACACAGACAACTACTCCTTTTCAATATAAGGTTTCTTGAAACTGGACCTGAAAACTGATGTTCATAAGGGGAAAATCTTTGAGTCCATTCATGTTGTCATTCATGTAAAGGGAACAAGAAATGAAATATAGTCCATTTGGGATGCAGGCTAAGGCAAGCAAGAGGGTGTAGGGAGGAGGGTCTGGCTGTGGGTTCTGGGAAGCTGCAGCATCATTTGGCATCTCAGACTCGAGAGTGAAACGCTGTGGTCCCAGATGGCCACGGCGTTGCCTGCCATCTGGTAGCAGTTGGATAGAGAGTTCACTCTGATGACGCTGAGCCAGACAGCTGGTATCAGCTATTAGGAAAAGTTAAGTCCAAACTCAGAGTAGCTTTTAGGAAAGCTGCTTCTGAGCCTGGTGTTCTGGGGGAGGGGGTGAAGGTCCCCTTTATGAAGCTGGCTAAAGCAGGAGGAGATGTATAACTTCTGGATGTATAACTGTTTTTGAACACCTTCTCCTGTGCTCATGAGGGAGTGCATGGCACTTTAATTCTTAAACCAGTGTGGTTATTGTCCAACACTGTGTTTTTGCACAAATCATCACCCCCGTTTTTCCCACTATGAAGTTGATAATCCTTCCTCCAACAGCAGACTTCAAGTTTAGCTGTGAAACATTCAGCCATTGTCCCTGCTAGGGACAGTGGTGGGTTGAGGAAAATTGGCAAAATACAGTTTTTCTCAGAAGCAGTTCTCAGTCATTAGAGTCTCTCTGGTCGTGGCCTGTGGGTAAGTTTCGTGTCCCCAGCATGGTTGGGATCCCTGCACGGGCTTGCTTCTCTGCGTTTATAATGGAAGCACAATTATCCTAACAAGAGAAGCCCACGGACCTGAACCAACGCAGAAGATATGCAGCCACATGTGAAGTTCTGGGACCAGCTTCCAGCACTCCGCATAAATGGTTTTGCAACATGGGCGCAGATCACTAGGTTAGAAATGAAATTCTTTCTATTAAAAATTAGTTTCCATGTTCAGAGGTAAAGAAAAGAGCTGTCATTTATTTTCTCCCTACCACTGTTTGGAACGAGTTATTAAGCCATGTTTTGGAAAGGAGCCAAGGATGCATATCATTACAGTGAACTTCTGAGGAGGTGTGACATTTTCAGTGTGATATCACAGACATGAAAATGCAAATCCGTGTCTGCCAGGCTCCACTGCAATGAGAATATTCTTAGGAAGAATTCTTAGGAATATTCTTAGGTATGTGTAAGACACTGCTTGATAACTCAGATTTCTAGCTGAAAAGGAACTGAGAAGATGCATCCCCCCCTGAAGGTGGTTTCCGTCTGGCCCATGTTGAAAAGACATTAGTGGGAAGGTCTAGCTGCCAGAGATGTCCGGCAGGAAGTGCAGTCCTGCTAATTTATGAGGCCAGGTCAGACGCCTTAGAATTGGAGGCTGAGCTGGGCCTGGTCCCTTCCCCCCCGCAGCAGGGCCTCTCAGGCCAGGGGCTGGAGTGTTTCCAAATATTTTAATTGATTGGTTTCTTTGATCAAAAGCCTTGAAACACTGGCGTCTCTAGAATCTTTTGGTAGTTCTATTGCAATTCCAAATTGGCTCTTGAATGATATAAATGATCATTTCATTCCAAGCTTAGATCCATAAGGGATTCTAATCTTGGGATATTTTGGAACACACAGTGGGTTTTACTAGGTCATTTTATTTCAGAAGCACTCGAGTGAAGTATAATGAGCTTAATAGCACCAGGGTGTTGCGAGTGTTGGAAAGTGTCCTCGTGCAGAACGAGTGGAGAACCCTCTGATTCTTTGAACATGAGTGGGGGGAAATGAATTTACAAGCAACAGAAAAAAAAATGTTAAGTGGGCAAAGGAATATTCAAAAGAAAATTAAATACTCGGGAGCCCTCAGTGGGTGCACGCTGGATGGTGCCCAGCAGGCAATACATTTTGTACTAATACAGAGCAGGCTCCGTCTCTGTCCATCCAGGTGTCTCTCTTCCAGACCTCCTGCCTTCCTTCTAGAGAGGCGCTTCCAGTGTCCTCTTCGCTTGCTTCCATCCCCCTCCACACACCGCTTAGCTCAGTGTGGAGTGGGAGGGCAGAGGTGTGGCTGACTCTCCATTACTCCTCCAAGGACGGAAGTGGATGGGGGGTGATTGGCTCCGGCGGTCAGCTTTGACAATGCTCACCCTGTCGTGCAGAGCACGCTTTCTTGTAAGCTGTATAATCTCTCAAGGTTTGAAGTCCACATTCTTTTCACTGCACTATTATAGAATGACAAACATGTGCTGTGGCATTTCTTAATTGCAGAGTGTCCTTCCAGGCAGGGAGAACCTATTATCTGCCAACCTGGTGACATCCAATCCATGGCAGTCCAGGCAAAACCCAGCATCAGGGAGGGCCGATATGTCAAGAGTGCTGGGACATTCGGTGGGACGTTTCCTGTTCTCCTGGAATTTCCAATGTGTACCTTATGTTGAGGAGGATGGATAATGGTACCTACAGAGAGAAAATTAGACAGATCCCTCCAGAGTTTTCTAACAGGTGTTCAGAATGTTCAGCCCCAATAACCCCCACCTGTAGCCTATTCAGAGAATCATTCAAATTCATCAGGGATGAAATTTCTCTAAAAGAATTTGTATGAGTAGAGAGCTTTGTATCTAGTCCCTTCTCCTCAAGAGAAGTAAGAGGGTACCCAGATACCCAGACACGCACCTATTAAGATTGGGGTTGTTGGCCAGAAGGTGAAACTGATCTCTCACCGTGTCCTCACACCCTGACACACTCCCTGCCTTGATGGCTGCCAAACTGCAGAAACTCGCAGACCACCCAGAGCTGAGCCTGGGATTCTCAGGAGAACCTGACATGTCTGGACCCTGGGGGAAGAAGGGTTGGTGCCCGGCTCCCACCTGGAGAAAGGTGAAGGTGGGTGTCTGGGTGGGAGAAGCTTACACTCCGAGTTTGGAGGGGAGGGATGTATGACATTTCACATAGGCCAAGTGGGTTCAGAACAAATAAGCCCTCTAGAAACTCAGACTATTAAGAAGAAACAATAGAATTTCATGAACATTGGGATTTTCAATATAAATTTTTAATATACCTCTCACTGAAACCGACTGACTAAACATTACAAATGTAAAAATGGTAATAAGAGATCACCAATGCAAAAGAAGGGGTGGGTTCTGATGTCAGAGCATATTTTGAGGACTATTCACCAGAAGCATTGGGCTGCCCCCACGTGCCGTGCCCGTCCCCGTCCTGTGTGCTTTCGTGTTTCTCCTGAGCACCTCCGTGTCCCCCACCCCTCCTCCCTCAATCCCCCCCTCACCATGCAAAAAAAAAAGTGAAGACAAACAGGAAATAGACACAATTTTACTCTTCAAGAGAGTAATATTATAAAATAAGAAATAAATGAAGGAAATTATGAAAAACTCACAGACAGAAGGAGCATGAATGAGCCCAGGGGCCCTTTTCCCCAACAGGGGTCAACAAGCACCTTCCAAAACCTCAGCAGACAGGCTGGAGAGAAAATACAAAGCCATAGCTGACAGTCGTGTTTGCTGACAGCAGGGCAAATTTGTTCTGACACTGAAGAACATGCCCACCCTGGGAAATGGGGTATTCAAGGCTGAAGGCAATAATCTTTGGTGGGAAAAAAAAATAGGGGGGATTTTCCAAAGACTATTTTGCAAGGCTGAAAAGCAGTCGTGACCCAAGCAACAGAAATCTCATATTGTCACATCAAATAGCCCTCAAAACACAGGATTTCTATTTAACGGGTACATCTAAATTGAAGAAATAAGCAAAATCCAGCAGGAACACCCATAAAAGAATGGGCTGTGCTCTTCTGGTCAGGGATTGTTCAAGCGTTGCGAACATGTGAGATGAGATCCCCCAATCTGTCTGCTAGAACTCCAGCACCCCTCCACCCTACTATAGCACCTGCATTACTGAGCAGAAAACGTACATACGACCACTCAGTGCTCCCATCTGTTGCTAAAGGAAGCATCCAGTGGTGCTTAGGTCAGTGGGGACAGGCAGATGGGTAGAGACAAATTGACCCAAATTATTTGGGGGCCAGTTGGTGGCCAAAAAGGAATTGCCTCCCTTCAAAGATGAATAAGCAGCTCAGGAACAGAAATAGAGAAAATAAACATAACAAGCAGAATATGCTAAGTATGCTAAGGGAATATTTTGGAAGACTTGCTTCAGGAAACAAATATTTTATCGGATGCATCATACCTTCAAGAAAATTTAAAATAAAAGTTTCTCTGAAATAAAAGAATATTTGATGGCAACATTCTGAGATATAAAGGGAGTCTTTGTTACTGAGGAAATAAAATAAGGAGACAGGTAAGGTTATTGAAACTTTAAGTGAGACTTAAAAACATCCAAGTTGTTATTTGCATGTGAAGTCAATGAAAACAAATTTCCAAACATGCAGTGTCAGTTGTATAGGTTCTCTCCACCTACCTTCCCTGGGAGTTGATATGAAGACAAGATCGGAATAAAGAACCCACAAATGGGAAAGCTGTGGTATAAGACCTGGAAATAAAATTAAGATTAAATTAAATTAAGTTCAAATAATTGGGGATTATGGTTTCAAAATATGTCAGTGTTATCATTCATGAAAGAAAACCACAGTAAGGTAAATGTCACATTAGTTGTGCATTAATTTGATGTAGCTACATGTGCTTGGGATTCCCAAAAAGGGGTGGGAAGAGAACTTAAACAGTGTCATTAACCCAGCCTGCCACACTCATGGTGAGCATGGGAGGGAGCCACTTCTGAGGTCCCCTTAGAAGGGCTGTGGTCCCACATGACTCTGAGAGTGAGCATCTCCCTGCATTGTGGCTCAAGCATTTAAAGATATCCACTTGGTACATTAAGGCTCCTAAGGACACATCATTTATTTCATGTGATACTTAACCACAGAAACAGCTATTGTTTTCAACATTTCCTAGCGAAAGCTGAATTTCTTAGTCTTATTGAAAGGCTCTGTCAGCCTCCCGTAGCACATCTTCCTAGGGAATTTTCAAGGGTTATATTGACTACGAATGCTTTTTGTCTTTTCTCATGAAATTTGGAGTTAAATCTCACATAGAGTGCAGTTCTCCAAAATTATTTAGCTATAATAGACTAGGGAAAAAATTCAAGAACTTAATTGTCAAACCTGAGGTATAAAGTGTGAGAAATTGTAGATCTCTTAATATAATTCCCTTTTAGGCAAAAAAAAAATGTATTCCTTTGTTTAATATTGGTTTATCACTGGTATAAATAAAAACAGATTTTATCCTCAAGTTAAATGGGGCAAGAAACAAAATTCAAAACACAAGACCATATAGCAAATGATTAAAAGCTACCAAAACCACAAACAAAAACAAACAATAGTAAAATGAAAAAAAACTTGAAAACATAATTTGGACTTGGGAAATTGAGACCATGAACTACTTATTTACCGGGAAGAAGATCAAAGATGGTATTTAGGTATACACCCATTATTTGAACTTTTTGTGTTATTTAGATTTTTCTGTTGGATTCTTTTTAAATCAAAATAAACATGTATTATCTTTTTCTGTGATTAGATCCAACAATAAAGGTTATTTTGTTTTGTGAAATTTAAAAAGAGCAAGATTTTTATTTTATACCATCCATTAATCTTGTACACTTTCTGCAATGAAATATCTAGTCCTGAATAACAATTCCAAAGGTTCAAAATGAGGATCTGCAGGATCGTTAGTCTTTGAAGAAGTGTTCAGAGATGTTCAGAATTTACACTTCTCTTAATTAACATGGAAAGTGCACTAATGATTTTCCACAAGAAATTTTACGTCAATAAAGTTCTGATTTATCTCCTGATCACACGGAACATTAAATTAATCAGTATCCCATTCTGAACACATTCCGATTAAGTGATCAGTTGAAACTCTCAAAGCGCTTCTTGAACATATACCATATGTTTAGCTTTAATGAGTAAAGCTCTCCCTGTCTTTCCCCTTCCTATACTTGTCTTTGCTCTTTGTCACATCTGTTGTGTAAAGTTGTTTCTCTGTAAATCTTAGAGAAATTTTGTAGTTTTTCATACCTGGAAATATTGCTGTTTTGCAAAAGGTGTGGAAACAATGTAGTTATGAGTATACATTTTTGGACGTACTTCATATTTACTCCTGGAGACATATACCTAAGCTGTTGATTCTGATTTTACCTAAGCCCACATTATATAGATCAATTTTCATGTTTTCCTTTCAACAGTTTCAACAAGTAAGAAGTGGAATAATAAATGATTCTTCACCAGGAACTGAGAAAATAAATTCTATCAACTGGACTGAAATAAATACAAGGAATGACTTTGGTTAAATTTGGGGGGAAATTGAATGGGGATCTATTTTATCAATTTTCTGACTATGTTGATGATTTTTTTCATCCAGTACTAGAATAGAATACATTCTGGATTCAAGAACTAATAGACACCAAAATTTGTATTTTGTTATATATAAGCCTGTTAGTACTACACTTCATACCACAAATTAACACAATACACTGCATATTTCAAATTGTGTTCTATAAATCACAGCTTTATGCCTACTTTAAATTATAATTTACTATTTGGCATTTTAAGAAGGCCCAAAGAGATATTTCCATGGGGTTAGCCTAGGATATTAGCAACTACTTTGCAAAAGTCCAAAGACAAGATAGTCACCTACAAATTTTAATATTAAGTACTAATTTTGATGATGTAGTATGCATATTTTATTAATTATCATACATGTGATTTATTGGATTTAATCAGTCTTATTTTATAGCATTCTTGGCCAGAAATAAGCTGAGTAAATATTTCAGACATGCATACAGCTTCTACCACTGTTGTTTTGAAGGTACCAGTAAAGACAAATTACCCACTATCATGAGTGACCTTTAATGATATGCTGATGACACAAAAACAAAGATAATAAATATTAATCCTCTTTGTAGCCCCTTTCCTTTGTGCTGCTGACATTTCAGCCTGATTCCTTATGCTATTTTAAATGTAAATAACTGGAGTTAGGATCCAAAGTCATTTATTTTTGGATAAAGATGCAGATTAAAGAAACTGTATGAAGTTGGGGTCCTACGGAGCTACTCTAGCCATCAGGTAACAGATTTGGGGGCTTTGCTCTTTCTGTTAGTGAAGAAGCAGTAATGAAACAAGCCTGTCCTGGAAGCAGCACGTTTTCAATTAGATGGTCCGTGTGGCTGAGCCCACTGGTCGCTTCCTACACTCAGGAACATCTGCTGCACTCCCCTGCAGCCCGAGCCTGAGTCCAGCATCTGCTTTGAGAAGGCAGCAGCAAGCTGGCTCCCCACACCACTGAGACTGTCACCTTCATCCCATGAGGATGGCTCAAAAATCCTCAGTGAGGGAATTGCAGCCCCTTCCTCTCAGATCCCCTTCCTCTCAAATCCCCTTTCCAAGAATGGTAAATTGAAGTCTGCTTTCGTTAATACACAACACTAAAATAACAACAGTAGCTGAAATCCTGGTTTATTTTCAGTACAAACAACTCCACTAAATTTGAAGGAAAAAAAAGAGGCATCTGGATGGCATAATTTATTTGAACATCATGAGATGTTGGGTGCACCAAAACAGACAAGAAAAACCAAGTCATTTTGAAAAATCATAACACAAAAAGTTCGGCTAAGCTGGATTGATATATAATCACCTTTTAAAAAATTATTCTAGAACTTTCAGAATTCAAAATGTTCCTATCTCTGCTATTCTTCTCTTTAGACGTATAGTTAACTAAATATAAATATGGCTGGATCACTGCAAAATTCCAAATTTTACAATCTGGGCTCCAACAAACATGAGAAAATAATTAAGAAAATTGCTTTGAAAACGCTGCTGACTTTTAGCATAAAGAATGTTATGGAATAGTTAATGATGTATAATAGATCACGTTTATAATAGCTGCCTCTACAGTACATAAAGCATCTTTTAGTTTAAAACATAAGTTGCAGTTACTCTTAGGTTGGCAGCTCTTTATTTCTGATGTCACGAGTTCTCTAGGGGCTTGTGCCGGTGTGCTGGAAACAATCACCGGGAAAGCCTGATTTCAAGACTGTTCACTCTGCGACTTCTCCTCGGAGACTGCCAGAAATAGTACCATGAGAGCTTAGAATGACGGCGGTTTGAAGAGACTGGTGTGCTCCTCCGTTAGGACCTGGATGGAGACAATTAATGCTGAGCATACAAGCCCCAGAGCAAGCAGAGAGAAATGGTCTTTAGCTGTTCCTAACTGTTCATCTATTCATTCACTGCTGTATGCCCAGCCACATTCTTCGCCGTCAGAATGCAGCAGTGAGCAGAACAAAGGCTGGTCCTCCCTCCTGGAGCTCAGCTTCCAGGAGCGGGGAGGCAGGCAGTTACAAATGAACAGCTGGACTGCAATGTGCAGGCGGTGACACAGACAGGCAGGGACAGGAAAATAAATGCAGGGCAAGGAAGGCAGGGGGAGGGAGAGCAGGAGCTGCTGCATTAGTCACTGGACTTGAGGGAGGGGAGTGGTCCATGATGCAGATATCTGGAGGAACTGGAGATGGAGCAAGCTGCAGAAGGAAGTCTCTGGGCAGAGGGAAGAGCACGTGCAGGGCTTGGGCATGCAGTGTGTTTGGAATGCTCTAGAAGGGCAGGGGAGAGCCTATGAGGCTAGAGCACAGCACCTGGGAGGGAGGGACAGAGCAGAGGAGGTTTGAGGGGTGGGCTGGAGGGAGGCTCCATGCTGGCCATTGTAAAGGATTTGGCCTTGACTCTGAAGGGGGCAGGAAGCCACTACGGAATTCTGAGAAGAATAATGATGCAATCTGACAAATGTCAAAACTTGTTAAAGAATGAACTTTAGAAGAGCAGGAAAGATGCACATAGACCGGTTAAGAGCCTTTCACTACTCCAGGGGAGGAATGGAGTCTGGGTCCAGGGCAGGAGCAAGGACAGTGCTGAGTAGTGGTCACATTCTGCATGTGGGACGACTGCAGGTGCAAGAGAGGAAGGGTCAGGGGTGAAACAGAAGAATCTAGTTGTTCTTTGTGTTAGCTTGCTCAGGCTTCCATAACAAAATGCCAGCAACCAGTGGTGGCTTAGACCTTAGGAATTTATCCTCTCATGGTTCTGGAGGCTGGAAATCAGACACCCTCCTTTTGAGAAGTGGGTGAGAATCTGTTCCATGCTTCTCTCATTTCTGGCAGTTTGCTGACAACCTCTGGCATTTCTTAGTTTGTGGGTGCATCACCCAGACCTCTGCCTTTATGATCTCATGGCATTTTCCCTGTGTGTATTGCCTCCGTGTTCAAATTTCCCCTTTTTATAAGGACACCAGTCACATTGGATTAGGGGCCCACCCTACTCCTACATGACTTTATTTTAACTTAACTAACAACTGTGCTATGCCCCTATTTCCAAATAAGGTCACATTCTGAGGTACTGGAGGCTAGAACTTCGGCTGTGCTTTAAGGCGGGGTCACGACACATATGCCAGCCCTGTTATCCACTGCTGTGGAGTGGACTCAGCGGTGTAGACATGATCGGTACCTTGGCACTGTATCAGTGGAGTCATACAGGTGAAAGTTTGACTGAAGTGAGTTCAAGAGAAAATGGGAGGAGAGGAACTGGAGATAGAAGTACAGAAAGTTATTTTGTGGAGGTTTTCTGTAAAGAGAAATAGAGAAACAGGACATGGTAATTGGGGAGAGATGTGAGTTGGAGAGTTGTTATTTTTAACAATGGGAAAAATTACAGCGTGTTGCTATTTTCATGGAAATGTCCAAATAAACATGGGACATTGATAATACAGGAGAGATAGGGACTTGTAGCAATGTCTTTGTGTCGAAAAAGGAGGTATAGGGGCCGGCCCCGTGGTTCACTCAGGAGAGTGCAGCGCTCCCGCCACGGGTTCGGATCCTGTATAGGGATGGTTGGTGCGCTCACTGGCTGAGCGCGGTGCGGGCGACACCAAGCCAAGGGTTGCAGTCCACTTACCGGTCACAAGAAAAGAAAAAGAATAAAAAAGAAGAAGAAGAAGAAGAAAAAGGAGGTATAGGATGCACAAAGAAGGAGTTGGTCAGACGTGGCAGCGTGGATGCTCCCTTCGTAGCATGGTGAGGGGACTTCAGCACCTGAGTGCTGATTGGAGATTGTCAGATATGGGGGTGGAAGTGGAGACATGCTCTTCTGAGAATTCTTCTGTTTTTAAATTATTAATTAGTAAGTGAGAACTAGATCATCAACTTAGTATAAGAATGGAGACCAGTGTCAGAGACTTTAATGTAGAGGTTTGAAATACCATTGTTAAATAGGAGAGTTATGCTTGCACAACATACCTAACCAAAAATTTTCCAATGCATTTATTGAAAAGGTTTTGCATGCAAGTAGACCTACACAGTTCAAACCCATTTTGTTCAAGGATTTGCTACATACATCCATATATATGTGGATGTATATCTATATCTATATCTGTATGTGTATTATAGGAATTGGCTCACTTGATTATAGAGGCCAAGAAGTCTCACAATCTGCTGTCTGCAAGCTGGAGAACACAGGTGTAAGTCCTGGATTCCAAAGGCCAGAGAACCAGGAGCTCCAATATTTGGTGGCAGGAGCAGGTGGATGTTTCATCTCAAACAGAAGCAAATTCGCCCTTCCTCTGCCTTGCTGTTCTATTCAAGCCCTCAATGGATTGAACGATGCTCACCCATGTTGGTGAGAAAAGACTTTCTTAGTCAAGCTACAGATTCAATTGTGAAGCTCTTCTGGAAACACTCTCACAGACTCACCCAGAAAAAAATACTGTTTAATCAGTATCTAGGCGTCCCTTAGCCCATTCAAGTTGACACACAAAACAAAGCATCAGAACTAATGTTGGGTTTTGTTGGGAAAGTTTGCAAGTCCTGGGGACTGGGATAAAGAATTAAGGGCATGCGAGTGAGTTATTTTAAGCTGGGTTAGAAAGACGATGAATACATGAAATAGAAGAGAGAATGTGAAAAGATGGTAGAGTCAGTGGCCTGGATTTCCTGATGCACATAGAAGGGAGTGTGCTGGAAAGATGGAACATCATGGCTAGACAGTGTAGTCAGGTGAGCAGGGCTTTTCCAGCCAACTAAATGGTTTGAAATCTGTCACCAGCACTTTGCGCGATCCTGACCTGTTATTTAGCATTTCTGAGCCACAGCTTCCTTTTTTTCTGTTACCTCATTTGCAGCTTTCTGGCTGTGTCGCCGTACTGTGTGTGCTGTCGAATTTATGGCGGCTTGTTGTTTTGGGTTCACTGTGTCTTTCTGTCTTCCCTCTGTGGCCTCTTCTCTCCTCCTTCCTGCTTCTTCCACATCTGACTCAGTCCCCACCAAGTTATCCCGTGTCAACAGCTCAGAATTGATGCTCCCTGTGTTTTCTTCATTAACAAATAGAAATGCTTAGTGTATTTTGGCAATTACAATTTTGATAATTTTTTTTTTTTTTTTTTTACAAAAATGAAACCACATCTCTACATTCTTCTGTGTCTTTTTTCCTGAATTCAACTCTTTGCCCTGAAAATACTTCCCAGTTAACTGGTCAACTGAGATCTAATTCGTTTGTTGCAATGACTGAATAAAAGTTCATTGTGTGATGAATCATAATTCATTTAACTCCGCCATATTGATGGGCATTTGGTTCCTGTTACTTATTTATTTATTTTTTAATCAGTACCATGCTGCAGTGAATAGCCTTATACAGGTTCTTACATACACATGGTTTAATTCCTATGATGACCTTTTCAATGCATGTTTTTATCATCGTCTCAATCTCTCTATGGCAATCTGTGTGTTCAAAATCACCACTCCTTAGTTCAATTGTGTTGATTTGTATTTTCCTAGAGATTTATCTCTTTGCTTTAGGGTTATAAATTATTGCCATAGAGTTGTGTGCTGTGTTTTCCTGTAATTCTTTCACCTCTCCTGAGACTTTCTTGTGTCTCCTTTCTCATCCCCAATCTCTGTCATTTTTGCTCTATTTTTCCTACTCAGACTGAAGGAGTTCATCTGTTTTATTATCCTTTACAAAGAATCCACACTTGAATTTTTTTCCTGCTTTTGTTTTGCTTTTTACTAACACCGACCTACTTTGATTTTTATTACATTTTTCTTCCTCTCCTCTTATGGTTTATTTTCTTGTTCTTTTTCTAATTTCTTAACATGAGGATATAATTCTCTCTTATTTATTAATTTTTTCTTACTAATGAAAACCTTCATATTTTTTCCTCATATAAATTTGATGGTGATCTATGAGTTTTAGTATAAAGCATTATTCATTGCATTCTAGGTAGTTAATAGTTCCCCATTTGACTTCAAGTAAAGGAGTGTTTATTCCAAAAGAATTAATATTTTCTACATTTTTTTGATTTGATTAAGTTAATAGTGTAACAGATAATATATACCATAAAAATCTTCCTTTCTTACAAACTAAGTTTTTTCTTGTGGTTTTGTTATTATCTGTAAATTGTTTTCCAATATCCATTCTTTCCTTTTTACATAGAAATGATATCATTGTCTGAGCACCTGGCCACCGAGCTCAAGGCTAACTTTTGAAAACTTGCATTTAGTGGGTGGTGGCAATGTCCTAAGCCTTGGCCAGTGGAATGTCACCAGGTGTGATGTACATAATGTTTCAATTTGCACCTACAGAGGAGAGGCCTGTCTTCTATTTCTTTCCCTCCTCGCTAGGCGAAACGAGGACATGGTGGTGGCCGCTGGAGTGGCCACCGCAGGCTCTCAAGTGGATGCTACACGCAGACAATGGCAAACAAGGCAGAGGGGTCTGGCTGTGCTGCTGCCATACGAACCCCAGACCCCTTAGCTGGATTTCTCTGTGGCAGAAAAATAAACATATTTATCCCTTAAACTACTCTTATTTTGTTTCTCTTTGTAAAGAAGGTGACCCAAGATATTTACTTATCCAGTGAATGATTCTTTAAATTTTCATAGATGTGCAACAATAGAGATTTTTAGTGTTCACTTATATCTAATTCTCCTCTTACGGGTGACATACTATCTAATTTTATTTTTTTCAAACGTCATCTCCCGCTTCCCTACAGGAGGACACTATTTTAGCTTAGTATAGTGTATTTGCATTTCAATCCTTTGCTTATCAGTAATCTGTGGAAGTGTTTTCACTGTCCACGTTCTCTGGTAACCCTGTGGCTTCAAACCCTTGATGTCAAGAAAGAGCTGTGGGCCTGGACTTTGACCTGTTTCAGGTAATGCCCTCTTTCCCTCAGTGTCCATATTACCACAGCAGGAGAGAAGACATGTCTTGGAGACCATCAGGACTAATCTCATCACGCCCTTTATCTGTTTGTGTTAGTTATCCCTCAAAAAATTTAAAAAAAAAAAAAAACAATAAATAAGGCCCAGGATGCATGGGATGGACAACTCTGTACATCTGCCTAAAATGCCTCTATTTCCCATTGTTCCCCAACTATCGGAATCCGTCCCCTGTGCCTCTTAGAACTAAAGTCTGTCATGCCTCTTTCTACGTTCATCTCTAGGAAATCTCCTCCAGCCTTAAGGATTTCAATATCATCTCTTTTGTGATGACTCTTTGATGTGCATCTCTAGCGCAGGCCTTTTTCCTTAGCTTGAGGCTTGTCTAGACAGTTTTGAGCTGGGCTTCTCCACTCAGACCTCTAATAGGAATCGTAAAGATGACATATTCAAAACCAATTTTTTTTTTCTTTCACAATTAATTGTCTCCTCTCAGTAAAAGGCAACACACCTTTGTTGTTGTTCAGGCCAACCACCTTGGAAATATACCAAGAATCTGAATATTTCCCACAATCCTACTACTGTCTCCATGGTTCAAGCTTGCATTACCTTTCTTCTAGATTATTGTATTTGCATCTTAACCAGTCTCCCTCCCACACTCTTGCCTGCTAACCGGCTATTCTTATGACAGCAGTCAAAGGTAAAGACAATGCCCTTACGTGGCCTGCAAGATCTGGCCCCTGTTACATTTCTGCATTTACCTCCTGGTGGAGATAGGACCTAAAATACTGTCTGTCTAAAAGCCCATGCACCCAACCACTCCATGTACCAAATCATGCTAGAGTAGTGTAGAAATAGCATCCACTCGACACAAGAAGATCTGAGTTTTAATGCTAACTCTGTCTTAAGTTTTTGTCTTGGTCAATTTATTTATGATTTCTGATCCTCAGGTTATACATTATACTGGGTAATTTTAAGATTACTGACTAATTGCATGGATCTTTGGTCATCATGTCTAAAACTATTTTAATGACTTAAGGTTCTGTTTTCTGAAATATTACAGTCATATTAAATGTGTCCCTGTTCTTTTGGTGTCATGAAAGTCTACTTCTAAGTCAAAATTAATTCTTAGTCAGAATATAAATGGACTGCCTTCAAATTCTTATTAATTCCTGGGAGAGTTTGTTCTGTTGCATTGGGTAAGGTTTAGAGTACAGTTTTACCAGTGTTGTACCATTAGGTTACAGGTTTGTAGGGACTACGGCAACAACTTCGGGCCTTGGTGAGGCCAGAATCAATGGTCGAGGTGCCTCTGGACATGAGAATCTTGTCCATTTATACCCAATATGCCATAGAAATATTGTCATTTGTGCTCTGTGTTTTGTCATGAAAAAGCCAAGTCAGAATATATGAATGGGTGATCCTTTCCTCCCAGTCCACCTTGGCATACACGGGAAATTATTGGTCCTTCTGTGTTTTCATAGTGCTTAGAACCTCTGTTTAAGAATTTTCGGTTTTCTGCCTTGTATCAAAGTAGTTTTTGGATATTTAGTGCTTCTAATATTAGACTACATCCCTGGAAAGAGGTGGAAGAAAATGTATTGCAGATCTGGGGAGAGAAGGGAGATTACTGGTGGTTGGGGAGTACGACAGAAACTTCCAGCTGCTTCCCGATATCCAATTATCCCTTCTTCCTCAGTAACAGCTGAGTGCACGCCTGCTCAGAAGAAAAGACTACACGAGCTCACCCATAGCACCAAGGTCCCGGCCCATGAGAAAGCTGCTCGAAGACACTCCGTGAGTGCATCCAGAGACTTCGCAATAAAAAAGAAGGTGAAAAATGAGGTGGTAGTTTGAAGCAGGAGTAGTGCCATTTGGAAAGCATTTCATTTCCACTTCCTAGGAGGAAAAAAAAAAAAAAAAAAAAAACAAGAGAGAGAGAGATAGTGGAAATAGATTGAAGAATGTAGGAAAAAAATATAGAGAATGTGAAATAGTCTGTAGAAGGAGAGCAGGATGTGAGAGAAGGTTTTCTCATTGTCAGGAAACAGCATGTTTCCTCCTGAAGGAGGGAACGGGAATGTGAGGTTGGTCACAGAACAGTCTGCAAGAGGAAGCAGAGGGAAATCGAAGGAACTCCTTGAGGATTGTTTTAAATGTTTTCAGAAAGGTAAAGCTGAGGGCTCCTGTTGAGATTACATAGAGAATATAGTTTAGAGCTTGACATGTGGAAGAGTGGAAGGTCGTAATACACAAAGAGTCAACCACAGGTAAAAAGAGAGACCACTGAGTAGAAGGGAAAGGGGGACAAAGGTGACTCTGTGGGGACATCAATGGGCGGCTCTCTGGCCTTTGTCCACGTGGACATGGTGGTTTGGGAAAAGGAGGAGACAAGTTGGTGGTTGAGGAGCCCAGGGAAGGGAAAAGCAAAATGATACAGCACGTATGTGAGAGCTGAGCAGGCTTGGGGAAGATTCACTACCAGGCTAGCCATGGGGTGAAGTCTGTACCAAGAGGGACATCAAGCCAGGGACGGAATAAGTAGAGGACAGGAGAAAGGACACCTGGGACAGGACTGAAGAGCCGGAAGAACGGGATGACCAGAGCTGTGCTAGGGCATTTATTGCACGGGACTCACCTGCACCACTCATGTATTTCTGCATGTATTTACTCATTCATTTTCTTGTTGTATTCTTAAGTAAGACACAAGGCAGCATATTGATTATTTAATGATATAATACTTTTAACATGTATTTCCACACAGTCATTGGAATACAGAAATGTTTATAGTTTTACATCCTTATTTTGTATTTACTGTCCTTTGGTCCGTCGAATGATCTTGAGGTGGCCACATCAGGAAAGACGGATCCTGTCTTATAAGCAAGCGTGTGTTTGGCAGAGTAGCAAGAATGATCATGGGCCATGCTGCCCTGTCTCCCTTCTCAGAGCAAAAGCAATCACATTTTCTGCATTGGGGAACAATCTGAGGCCAGTACTCAACTGCAAAACCACTTCCCTGATCGGTTTCCAGCCACATAAATGTGTTATCTTATTATCTCAACCAGCCCGTAAACCACTGGAGTCCAGCTACTATGCATAACATCTGTTTTGAAGGCCCCTCAGAATCTAACACAGGTCTTTGCTCAGAAGGAAGAACATGACCTTTGAAGTCAGAAAGATTTGAACCTGAACTTTAGCCCTGCCAAATAATGGTTTTGAGCAAATTATTTATCCTTTCTCAGACTTAGTTTTACCATCCCTTAAATCTGGATATATGGCCACCTCATATGGGTGATATGAAGATTAAATGAGACTCACCACACACACACACACACACACACACACACACACACACACACGCGCGCGCGCACACATACAGGCATGCATTCATGCACATGCATGCATGTGCGCACACACACACACGTGAGGGTACTTTTTGAAGTATAAATTTTTGAAATATATATATATGTCTATATATACACACACAAGGGTACTTCAAAAAGCTTGAGGAAAAAATAGAATTGAAAGATAATGTGACTCTTTCAATAGACTTTTTGAAGTGCCCACTAGATACTGTGCTGTGTCTGACACATGCATATTTTTACTGTTATATTCATTATTATACAATTGTTATGAGAGAAGACACTAAATAAGGACTTGATTAAAGGAAGCCACACCAAGAGTACACGTCCAGCTCGTGGTGTAAGGCATTAGTGTGCATGACTGATCCTGATCGGAGAGAAGTCCTGTGAGCTGGATTCAGGAGAAGTCTGCAGAGAACAGGAGGGAATTCGGGGCAGCCGGCCTGGGCATGGGCTGGGGAAACTGGGCTGAAGGGCGGTGGCTCATGCTTGAGGTAAGGGACGGAGGGAGCTAGAAGAGGGGGTGTCTTCAAGGGATTTCAAACTTTTAAGGGATTTCATCTTGCCCTGCCTCAAAGTGGAAGTTACCTTTGAAAAGCAGTAAGAAATTGAAATGTCTTTTATTTAGAACATTTTGAAAGGACTCCTGTTGCTGGCTGAGATGTTTAGACTTCATGCTATGTAGAGCGATGGACGTAGCACATTTATAAGCAGGACAGTGACCCATCAGTGCAAGCTTTTTTTTTTTTTTTAAATTTTATTTTGTCGATATACATTGTAGCTGATTATTGCTCCCCATCACCAAGACCTCCCTCCCTTCTCCCTCCCCCCCCCAACAGTGTCCTTTCTGTTTGCTTGTCGTATCAACTTCAAATAATTGTGGTTGTTATATCTTCTTCCCCCCCCCCCGGTTTTGTGTGTGTGTGTGTGTGTGTGTGTGTGTGCGTGTGCGTGTGCATGTGTGTGTGTGTGTGTGTGTGTGTGTGTGTGTGTGTGTGAATTCATATATTAATGTTTAGCTCCCTCCAATAAGTGACAACATGTGGTATTTCTCTTTCTGTGCCTGACTTGTTTCACTTAATATAATTCTCTCAAGGTCCATCCATGTTGTTGCAAATGGCAGTATTTCATTCGTTTGTATAGCTGAGTAGTATTCCATTGTGTAGATGTACCACATTTTCCGTATCCACTCATCTGATGATGGGCATTTGGGCTGGTTCCAACTCTTGGCTATTGTAAAGAGTGCTGCGATGAACATTGGGGAACAGGTATACCTTCGACTTGATGATTTCCATTCCTCTGGGTATATTCCCAACAGTGGGATGGCTGGGTCGTATGGTAGATCTATTTGCAATTGTTTAAGGAACCTCCATACCATTTTCCATAGAGGCTGCACCATTTTGCAGTCCCACCAACAATGTATGAGAGTTCCTTTTTCTCCGCAGCCTCGCCAGCATTTATCGTTCAGAGTCTTTTGGATTTTAGCCATCCTAACTGGGGTTAGATGGTATCTCAATGTGGTTTTGATTTGCATTTCCCGGATGCTGAGTGATGTTGAGCATTTTTTCATATGTCTGTTGGCCATTTGGATATCTTCCTTAGAGAAATGCCTGCTTAGCTCTTTTGCCCATTTTTTAATTGGGTTGCTTGTTTTCTTCTTGTAAAGTTGTTTGAGTTCCTTATATATTCTGGATATTAATCCTTTGTCAGATGTATATTTTGCAAATATTTTCTCCCACTCTGTTGGTTGTCTTTTAACTCTTTTAATTGTTTCTTTTGCTGTGCAGAAGCTTTTTAGTTTGATATAATCCCATTTGTTTATTTTCCTTTGGTTGCCCGTGCTTTTGGGGTCATATTCATGAAGTCTGTGCCCAGTCCTATTTCCTGAAGTGTTTCTCCTATGTTTTCTTTAAGAAGTTTTATTGTTTCAGGGTGTATATTTAAATCCTTAATCCATTTTGAGTTGATTTTAGTATACGGTGAGAGGTATGGATCTAGTTTCATTCTCCTGCATATGGATATCCAGTTCTCTCAGCACCATTTGCTGAAGAGGCAGTCCCTTCCCCAGTGAATAGGCTTGGTGCCTTTGTCAAAGATCAGATGGCAGTAAGTGTGTGGGTTGATTTCTGGATTCTCTATTCTATTCCATTGGTCAGTGTGTCTGTTTTTCTGCCAGTACCATACTGTTTTGGTTATTATAGCTTTGTAGTATAGCTTAAAGTCAGGTAGTGTTATGCCTCCAGCTTTATTTTTTTTGCTCAGCATTGCTTTGGCTATGCATGGTCTTTTATTGTTCCATATAAATGTCTGAATAGTTTTTTCCATTTCTGAGAAAAATGTCTTTGAGAAGATGCACCTTGCAGAAATGGTTTAAAGCCGGCACCCTTCAGTATGATCTGAATGGTGTGGACAGAAGGGCAGGAAAATATGCACGTGTGCTGAAAGCTGTCACTGGAGAGACTTCTTCCTGGGCTTCTGTGCTGCTGGAACAGGAGAGGGCTCTGGCACCAACAGCACCATATGGGATCCTTTTGGCCTAGACAGAGGTGGGCATATGTCATGTTTTACAAATTCAGCACTTCTTGGGTGACAGACAAGGGATGCTTTCTTCTGCATCAGGACATTTATTAACATGGTACTAAACAGCTTTGATATGGTGCATCTCATGGTGTATGAGTTGTCACATCTGCTTTGTGAGACTGAGCAGTAGGAGAGAAACATGCTGGCTAAGATGTGAGTGAGGCTCCATCCCTCTGAGAGAGACGGCAACGGCACATCCCAGAGGGCTTCCTGCAATCAGATCTTACACGGCTGGGTAGATGCGTTGGCTGGAGGTCATCGCTCCCTCCTGTCTGTCTCAGCAGACACACAGACACTGCGTCATCCTCATTATAGCACACAAGCACATGCACACACACACACACACACTGCATCACACACATGACATCACATCACACTATTATACACATACACTGAATCACACACCTATGACATCGCACACCACCTCACATACACTAAGCACACACACTGCATCAGGCACATTAGATCTCACGCACACACCACATCACACACAACTCAGACACTATGACACAGTATTACACACACACTGTAACACACACTGTTACACATTTGTGTATGCATGTGTAATGGCAACTATCTATTTATCTGTTATCTATCTATCTATATCTGTAGTCGTGTCCTGTGCCTGAATGCGTAAATGCATCATATAGTTTAAATAAGAAAGTACCAGACATAATTTTGTTTCTTGATTACTTTGCTATGTAAATTACATTTCGCCTTAAAACTAAAAGTCCTCATAAGGGTTTTAAAAAAGTTAAATATAAAATAAAATAATAAAGGCAACAAAGTGTTGATTTATTTTAATGTGAATATTCAATATTTTAATGTTCTTTTTCCCCACAGAAATCAAAGAAACTATGTTTTTCAAAATAATAATAGAAACAACAATAATAACATAGTCCTTGTCATGTGTCCTCTTTTAAAAGATCTTTATTAAACTAATTTAGAGCATGTTGGATATTACAGTGCTTTTTATGTTTTGTGCATAAGAAAAAAGATTAGTCGTATTAGGGGATTCTTTAAAAATATATACCTTAACATAGTAGTGTTGACATCAGTGTAAATTGGCATCAAGCAACCTGATACGGGTTGAATGCTTGTCCCTACACAGCTCATATGGGAGCTCAATTCCCATGATGGCAGAGTTGAAGGGTCTGAGGCCTGTGCGCTTGTCAATGGATTAATCCATTCATGGAGGATGGGCTCTTGGACTGGTGGTTACCTAAGGGGAACAAATGAGCAGTTAGAATACTCTTGCCATCCTCGCGAAGTTGTACCCTGAGTCACCATGGGACTTCTTAGAGGGTCTCCACTGAGAAGAAGACCCTCACCAGATGTGGCCCCTGGACCATGGGCTTCCCAGGCTCCAAGCCTGTAAGAAATAAATTTCATTTTCTTTATACACTACCCAGTTTCAGGTATTCTAAGCAAGAGAAAATGAATTAATACACAACCCAAAACCTCTGTTTCATGTTTAAGGATACACTAAGCCTTTTTATAATTTTTATTAATCTATACAAAAGCAGCTCGATTTTTGTTTTATTGTGTTTTATTTTCTTATTCTATACCTTGCATCTTAGAGACATTTTAATAAAGGTTTTCCTAACAAAACAAAACAAAACAAAACAAAAAATAAAAATAAAAAATAAAAAAACTACTGTCCAAAACTTAAGAGCAGCTGCACTCCTTTGCACGAGCACACACAAGTGCACGTTTATGTCCGCATAAAATCACGGCGCTGCTCGGACTGCGCGGAGAAAGGAGCGCAGGCAGCTGTCACCGAGCAGATGTTAGCAGGGTCGAAGCGGAAGAGGCGAGGCAAGAAGCGCAGAGACTTCTCCGAGCCGTCCCGTCCCTCCCAGGCCCCTGCAGCAAAGCGGCCGCCCACCGCTGGAGGGGCTTCCTGGGTCTCTGCTTTGGCCTCCAAATGTGGATCCCCAGGTGCTCAGGCCTGTGGCCTCCGAGGGGTCAGATTTCAGGCTTTCAGCACAGGCCTGGAAAGGCCAAAGCATGCGCGCGTGCACATACACGCACACACAGGTGCATACGCACATGCACATGCATACACATGCACACATGCGTGCGTACACACACGCACGCACGCACACATGCACACATGCACGCACGCACACACATACACACACACGCCTGGAAAAGCCAGAGCTTGTGTGCGCACACTCACATGCACACACGTGCACACACGTGCATACACGCACACAGGTGCACACGCACGCACACACGTACACACACATGCACACACGCACACCTGGAAAAGCTAATGTGTGTGCACGCACACACGCGCACACAGGCGCATGCACACGCGCCTGAAAAATCCAACATACTACACACGTGCACACACGCACGCACACACAAAGTGTACTTAAGCTTCAGGGAGGGAGGCAAGAGGGGCAGGATTTCAGGCTTTTGGCAAAAGCGTGGAAAAACCAACACACACACATACAGACACACACGTGCACACACACACACATGTGCACACAGTATACTCAAACTTCAGGGAGGGAGGCAGGAGGGGCAGGCCCTTCCTCACCAGCCCCTGGAACCATTTTGGACACAGACCCTTTGTGACAACAACCTCTGTCTCCCCCTCTCTCTCCCCCTCCGCAAAAGGCAAGTGGAGTTTTGGAGCCTGAGCAGAGCTGACAAACGGTCTCACTGTTCTTTACAGGACGTTTAAAGTGCCGGATGTCCTCAGAGTGTCTCGGCCGAGCTCGCCTGAGCGTTCGTGCACAGCACTGCACGGATTGTAACCACGATCCAGACATCCCTTCTCGAAAGCCCAGCTGCCCGGGAGGAGCTGCGGCTCTTCGGAAGGACCCCGAGTCCTTGTTTCCGGAAGGCGAAGGCGGCAGAAACCAGCAGCTCCAACGCTGACGGCGACCCCCCTGCGTGTCTGGTCTCCCACCTCCGTCTGGCTGCACCATGAAGTGAGCAAAGCCGGGGGCAAACTCGTACCCACAGTGTGATCTCACTCTGCTCAGCACTTTGCAAGATAAGCATGCGCAGAAGCATCCACAGCCGTCTGTCTGTGCACACGTGTGTCAGGAACTCCAGGAAGGACCCCCAGGCAATGTCAGCACAGGGTGCAGGGGCTCCGGGTGCTGTTTATTTCCTTACCTCTGTTAAATCGAATTTCTAAACCTTCTGCTTCAAGATTTTCTTTTCCTTGTTTACTTCTCAAGAAGCAAAACATAAAAATGTATTTCTGGAAATAAGAGAAATCAAAAGAATAAAGAAAGAAGGAAACAGGAAGAAGTCAGCGGTCTTTTGGGGGGTGGTGCTAGTATGTGCATTTTTTTTTTTATTTCTCAGTTTTCAACAATATGTGTATATTATTTAATAATGGAAATGCGTAATAAGATTTATTAATGTTAGCTGTTTGTTCTGACACTCTTGGAAGAAAAAGGTGGAGAAATTGCTTCCAAACCTTAAACAGAAGATTTGATGTAGAGCTTAAGATACCATTCGGGATTAAGAATTAGGGCTGATAACAGAACTCCAGGTGGAGAAACGTATACTTTTGTTTTCAGGTAAACTTTTATCATTAGCATTACCAGGAAGCCTTCCAGTGAAGGAAAGTAACAGAGACCTCCAGATCCGAGGCCCTAAACCGAGTATCAAATGCACAGCGCGCCTCGCCCACTTCCACTGAAAAAATAACAGAAAGAAGAAGGTCTTGAGATTGGATCTCAATTAACAGACATTAACATTCTGAGTGAACGTGAAAATATTCTAAATCCTTGAAGCTAATGAACAGTTTCTGATGCAATTGAAAAAGCCTTTTTTCCGTCTCCTTACTTTCTTTTCTCTTCTCCCAACTCACCTCTGGGAAACCTTGGTGGAACCATAAAGAAAGTGAAGGGACAATTGACAGTTTAATATACATGAGAGTCTACAAGCCTAAAAAATACACATTCAGTGGCAATCAATGTGTTAGTTCAAGCTGTTTTCTTCATTTGAGGTACTCATTGGGATCAATATAGGAGATTTTCTTTTAAGTGAAGTGCTTTTTATTCCAGTGACTCAAACTGATCAGATTATATATATATATTAATTATTTAGTATACATTAAATATATGAATATTAACAAAAATGCATTGATATATGGTCATGCACAACATTAAGTATACATTTTTAAACAAATATTACATAAATTATTTAATATAAGTGTAGATTTTGGGAAAAGCTGTATCATGATTTAATAGGCTTTCTTACCTTTAACTTGAGGCTTTATTCAAAGCTACAGCTCATACCCTAAAAAATAAATTTCATTGTAAAAAAAAAAAAATGGTTCTTAAAGAAATTGGCACCTATATTTTTATAAATTGAGAGCTATCAGTTCAAACTATATCATTATCAAGTTCTGAATGGAAAACGATGGCTCAATTATAATATTGGTTAAGTATGTGGTGAACAGGATCTCTAAATTTATATTAACTTTTATTTAAGGGTTTAGTCACAGAAAATGACTAAATGAAACTCCATCAGCTAGGATGAAATTAGCATTTGAAAACCCACAGAAAACCGAAATATTTAAAAAATGTATCTCCTATAAGCTTTGCTCACCCTTTGGGTGACATCCTTTGAGATCCCCTACCATTAAAGAGTTCCTCTGTGATCATCTGCTTTGATAAAAGTAAATTTTCTCACCACAACTGAATCATCGCTGGGTCATCGCTGGGTGCCGGTTTGTCGCACACAGAGGTTGCCAAGTGAGCTCTGCTGATGAGAAGGAAAACAATTTAGGGGGCCTTGCTGAGTAGCCCAGTTTCCTTTAGTCATCTTCTTTTTTAAACTTAAAGTCAGTAGAACAACTCTTTTCTTTTGAAGTTTTTCTGACTTATATCTTTTTCTGTTGGCTTCCATATTTCACCTGTATCTTTTAGCTTCAAGTTCCTCTGGGCCTAAATGCATTTTTGTGTAAGAACAGTCAAATTGAGGCCTACAGTAAAATCTTGGATCAAGATGCAGAAGAAAATAACACTTATATCAAAAACAGGAAAACAATTGTTTTGGGGGTTAATCCGCATTTCTGCTCATATTCAGGGAATTTCATATATTCTTAGATTTAAAGAGAAAACTAGAAATTTATTATTATTATCATTATTGTTATTGTTGCAGAAACTCAGGACTGGTTTAGAAAAGTCAGTAACCAATAACAAAGAGTAAGAGGTAGAAACAGTGCAGATCAAAATTGTCCAAACTTTAAACCAGCTGCCATTTGCAAACGGATCCCATTTGGTTGGATATGGTTTCCAATCAGGTCTGTTTTCCATCAGCCTGCAGTGCTAACAATTTTCAACTGTTGACCCTGCTTTTCTGATTATTCAAGTGCAGTGAACACTGGTTTTCTGTAATACTTGGTCTATGAGGCATAAGCTATTCTTTATTATACAGTCTAGAAAAAAATTGGCCCTGATAAAACGTTTCGTAAGGTAAAAGTCAATTGTACTTGGGATAAAAAGTCAGATATTAGAACATTTGATAAAGATACTAAGTATCTTGTGCTAGTCTTAGCCTCAGGACGTCAGTGAAATCCTCTGTAACATGGGAGTGAAAACACCTCACCCGGAACTGGTTCAGATCGTCTCTGACATCCAAGAAAAGACACATAGTCTGAGCAGATTTCATTAGTCAGAATGAGGTAAAATAAGAAGAAAAAAAAAAAAATTCTGGCTTAGGGAAAATTTGATAAGTGATAGAAGCTAATTTAAGTGATCAAAATAAGGTCATTATAACCAAAGAAAAAAAGTGAGATTTCTGACTTATAAGAAACTCAAAAATTTTAATTTTTTATATTCTTAACTGGAAAAGGCTATCTGTCTTGCTTTTCTTTTGGGGACAAGGGAGATTATGTACATAAAAACACAGTAATCCTTCTCTGTAAATATTAATATTATTCTTGTTATTGTTAGCATCAATGCTACTATTATTATAAATTAGAATGCAATTACAAAGTCTTGTGAAACCACCTCCTCCAGAGGCCTTGGGAGACAGCTTATTTCAGTGTATCCTAAAAATTGCCTGAAGGTGAGAAAACGGTACGGTTTAATAGAATAGATCATGTGATAGTGCAAAATGATGCCATTGTTTTTAATTTTTTAATCTTCCGGTAAAGATTTAGAATCCGACATGAGCTAATGAAGCGAAGTCATAAACTCTACATCATACAAATACAGGACAAAACCTCAAAAGCCTCAAAAGGAAAGACCAAGTGCTAAGGTAATAATACATGCATATGATTGCGATCCATGTGAGAAATTTTTTTAAAAAAAGCTAAATTTTAGGCACATAGAGTTGTGACTGTAAAAAGGCCTTTTCACATGTTTTTGTGAAGATCTGTGGGGGAGAAAAAGTTATTTATTTTCCTCACCCGTCACAAGGGCCATGGCTGAGGGCCCTATAACAAAAGACAGATTAACAAGAGAAAAGCATAACACATTTACTTAATGTAAGTTTTATGTGATGCAAGAGCCTTCAGAAATGAAGACCCAAAGTCACAAGGAAACCTGTGTATTCTGTGGACGGTCATGTGTCAGGATGATTGGAGGACAAGAGTGAGATCTATGGTAACAAACTGGGAGGGGGGTGACTTAACATTTGGGTGTAGGGTGGGATGCCTGTCACAGGAGGGTCATCAGGGGAGAAGGGAGGGATAAGATCAGAGGGTAACTTTCTAGGGACTGCTGCAGGGAGGAGGGGTTGGGGGAGGTGACAGCAGCCTTACTACTTCTGCTGTTATCTCAAAGCTAAGTTTTGGGGTAGCATTTCCTGAACCCCATCAATAGCCTGTTTTGGTGAATGTAAAGCAAATATGCAGGAGGTGGAAGAAGAAAATGGGAACTGGTGACAATGGATGAGACTGAGTTTCCAAACTGCCCTGAAAGAGAACCTTCCCCTAGTTTATGGATAGATATTTTCTTTAAGATGTTGCTATGGGCAGGACTGGAAGTTCTAGGAGAGAAGTAGAAATCCAAAGCAGTTCCACCACACTGTGAGCTGATGATGAGAAAAAAAGAGGCTGTGGCATGAGGAGGAGGGAAGTTAGTCCCAGGCTCCCCTTCCTATCCAGAGGCAGAGGCTGGGCTGGAGCCTGGAGCAGACCGTGTAGCATGGTAGCTGTGTCCCCAGACAGCCCAAGAATGTTCTATGAGGCAAACGCATTAAGATGGCCCAACAACACTCCCTTTTAAATGCACAAAGAATGTTTGTAAACTTGCCCTCATTTATGCATGATTTGTTTTCAAGAAAGTGCTCTGATGTGTAATATATGTACCTTATTCATTTTAAGGTATACCCTTCTGGTACCTTACTCATTTTACAGTTGCTACGGGTTAAATGTATCACCCAAAAGTTCATGTATTGGAAACATAATCTCCACTGTAACAATGTTAAGAGAGTGGGAGATTCTATTACAGTAACTAAAAGTTCAGGCCTTTAAGAGGTGATTAGGTTGTGAGGTCTGTACCTTCATGGACAGACTAATCCATTGATGGTTTAATGGGTGGTCATGGGTGTGGTTCTGATGGCTTTATAAAGAGAGCAAGTGAGAAGCTTAGCTCTCTCTTGCTCGTGCCAGTCTTGCCATGTGACACTCTGCATAGTTGTAGATATCACCACCAAGAAGGCTTTCATGGATGTGCCCCCCGGACCGTGGACTTTCCAGCCTCCAAAACTGTAAGAAATAAATTTCATTTCTTCACAAATTTCCCAGTTTCAGGTATTCTGTCATATGCAACAGAAATGGACTAATACAACAGTATACCTTGCAAAGATACACACACACAGTGTTAGTCTTCATGTCCTTCACTCAACAAACATTTGAGTGCCCTCAATGTGTATGACAACATGTATCATAATCTTACTATTCCCAGTTATAGAGTCTTACAGTAAACCTTCACTGTCTTAAAAATGCAGGGTCCCTTACATGGGGGAAGCCCTCCCAGCTGTAATACGGGGATTTAGGTTGCAGTATAAAGATGGAGCGGTAACTGGGGAACGTGGTGACCACATTGCATCAGCAAGATAAGACCCAAGCTCCAAGCACAGAAAGTGTCCAGCAATGCCTTTGAACACCCTCTGGCCACCCCTGGAAGGTTCTTTGCCTGATTCTCCTGAAACTGCCACACTGGTCAATGCTGGTATTTCCTAGAGAGCCTGAATTACGAGGCTCTGGCTTCCCCCATAACCCTGACTATTAAGCCAGAAACTGGATGTGTGGCCTGTTTATTGCTTCCTCTTTTATCACTTTGGACAGCTGAGAATCAACAGGGACAGGGAATGCAGCTGGCAGGCTGAGGCTCTGGGCAGTGGACAGATCTAAGGACGAGTTGTAGAGACAGTGAGGTCAATGCACCGTCCTTGATCTCAGGGTGCTTGTAATCTAGCGGGAAGACAAAAACGTGGCATGTACAACAATTAAATGGCAATAAATTACCACATATATCATCAAGATGAGGTAGGTGGTAAAGAACAGACAGTGCTCACTTACAGATGGACGGCATCCCGCGCTCAGAAATCCACAGGGTAGAAGCTGACATGTAGTGAGGGTCTGTCACATGCTCTACACCACTCATTTAAAGCTCATCATAATGCCTTTGGGATCCAAGCTGCCACTCTTGTTTTAAAGAGGAAAGGAGGCTGGGGCTGGTCTCTTTCCTTTCTCTCTCCCTCTTCTCCTTCTTTTTCACCTTTCCCCAGGTGCAGACAGGGCATGAGAGAAGCAGGCCCAGCTTGTCTGTGCCTGACTGCAGAGTTGGGGGCTTCCCCTCAAGCTGTCTTGTGTTTCTGTGCAGCACCTTCTTGAGGATGTGGGATGGGTGCACAGGTCTGCTGGGAGCTTGAACATTGACAACGCTGGGAAGGCTTATGGAGCCCTGTCCATACCTTCTGCTCCCAACAATATCCTGGGCTCCAGGGCAGCAGAAATTCTGTATATCAGTTTACAGAATGTGCTAGTGAAAATTGGGAAGTGGAAATAAAGATTTCTGCATTGAGATTTGAAAGTTGACTTGAACACAGTGTGGTTGATCTGTGTGGCTCAAAGTTCAGGCCACAGACTCTCTAGCAAAATTATGATGGATACTTGTTACAAATGCAGTTTCTAAAATTGGTCTCGGCTGGGGAAGGCCCAGGACTCTGGACGTTCAGTAAGCTTCCCAGGTGACTTGCATGCCCTCTAAATTGGACAGTAGCTGAAGGGGAAAGTGTCTTGGTATAAGGGCAGCAGGTCTAAGTCACAGCTAACATTTATTGAGTACTCACTGTGTGCACTGCTGCATCTGACCCTCACAACAGCCTTGCAACAGGTGTATTTTTATCTCAACTTTACAGAAGAGGGCAGGAGGCATAGCAAGGCTAAGGGACAGTAAGGACCAGTTAAAATCCACATTTAGGCAGCCCAGCTGGTAATCTCTATCCTATATTCCTTCCCAGGTGAGGGCTAAATAAACAAAAACACTTTGGGAGAATAATGAATTAACAAGTCCTTGAGTTATATAAAAACTCTCTAATGTTTTTTTTTTTTTTTTTTTTGAGTGTTCGTCCCTGGCTTTGGTTACAAAATACCACAGATTGATCAATTTATTGTATCAACACGGAAATCCCATATGGAAATATTTGTGAAATTCTGGGGCATCAGCAACAGCACAAACTGAATCACATTTCTCTGTAGTTGAGCCTTAGCCATTTAACTTAGGAAAATGGAAAAAGAAGCAAAGAAGCAAAATTTGACTTTTGTAGACACTTGGTTCGCACTTAAAATGAACTCCCACTAAGATCAGCTTTCTAGAAATCGATTTCTCCCTGTGGACAGAAAAATACATGTTTTCATTTGCATTGGTTTGTAGAAAAAAATTATGTTAAATAAGATTGATTTGAAAATAAGTACGGCATCTTTTTTAAATGTTGTGCTATTGCCTGTGAGTCTATAACAGTCTAGGCTACAAGGACATGGGGAAATTCATAGTCTCATTCATCCAGGGAATACATTTTGAGGTCTGACTACATGACAGGCCCCTCTCTCTGATGACTTTCAACACCATGGATCCAAAGTTAAAAACAATTCAGAAGATAAATAAATTTACACGATCAGCTTCATAAGCAAACTTGCAAGATATAAAACTCTGCTCCATTATTTTTATAGTCAGACCAGAGAAATGTTAACTAATAATATAAAATCAAAACACTTTTTGAATGCTGATGGGCATACTATAGGAGTAGATAATTAAATCAGGGAGATGATCCTTGTATATTACTTGGGTTCTGCAGAAAAACAGAACGAATAGGATGGATGGATGGATGGATGGATAGACAGACAGACAGACAGACAGACAGACAGACAGACAGACAGACAGACAGACAGATAGATAGATAGATAGATAGATAGATAGATAGATAGATAGATAGATAGATAGATAGACAGACAGACAAATAGATAAGAAAATATTTACTATGGGAATAGGTTCACATGATTATGGATGCCACGATGTCTCACCATATGCCGTCTGTAAGCTAGACAGTCAGGAAATCTGGTTATGTCATTTAGTCAGAGGCCATAAACCTGAGAAGTCTTCTTTACTCAGTCTACTGATTCAAATACTAATCTCTTTTGGAAACATCCTCACAGATGGTGTTAGTCCATTTCTGTTGCTTATAACAAAATACCTGGAAGTGAGTTATTTATAATGAAAACAAAATTTATTGCTTACAGTTTCAGAGACTAGAAGGTCCAAAGTCCAGGGAACACATCTGGTGAAGGCTTTCTTTGGTGGTGACTTCAGTGAGGGGAGGGTAGCACATTGTGAAATGGTGGAACAGAGACAGCAGAAAGTAACCTCCTCATTCGCTCTCTTTTTAAAGGCCCCAACCACCATTAATCCATTCACTACTGCATGGCCCTACAATCCAATCACCTCTTCAAGGCTCCACCTCTCAATTACCATAATAGGATTTCCCACCCTCTTAATGGTCACAGTGGGGGCCAAGTTTCTAATACATAAAACTCGAGGGACACAATTCAAGCTTCAGTGACTTTTGGGGGGACATAATTCAATCTACTACTACATAGACACACCCAGAAATAATGTTTTAACAGCTATCTGGGCATCCCTTAGCTCAGTCAAGTTGACACATGAAATTAACCATCACAGTTGTGTATTTAAGTTAATGCTACAAATATCCTAGAAACTGGGGATGTGAAAGAGGGAGCATCAGCACTGCCCTATAAGGGGGCTTGTGCCATTCAGGGACCACCAGGAAGAATGGGAAAAGTGTCCTCAAGGAGCTGATGGTGGAGATGACACTTGGAAAGAAGAGCTGGTGTTCTCCAGCTGGCCAAATGTTGGTGGTTACAGGGCACAGTTTGAGACCCATGTCTGGGTTGCAGGAAGCACATGGCAGTATGATGAATTTAGATAATGCCCAGGAATTTGGTTTCTTCAGAGCACAGTCTGCAAGGGGCAGAAAGGAGAACTCTGTTATAGGATAACAGTGACTCAGTTAGAGTAGGAGCAAAAGAAAGCAGAGGAGGAATCCTGGGGGCTGCATATGTCCAGCTCAGGAATTTGAACTTTATCCTACAGGTGGTGGAGAGCCATTGTGGTATAAAGAGTTGCAGATCAACAGACCTCCATCCGATCCTGCCTTTAAAAATGAATTCATGCTATGACCCCTGCAGCAGCTCAAACCCAGGGCTCAAGCAGACTCCAGGAGTCAGCTACAACCAATTAATCAACCAATCAATCAATGAGATAAAGGTTGGGGAGAGGGTATGATAGGAATGGTTAGTCAGGGTCACCTTGTAAACAGGAGTGAGTTCTTCATCGTTGGCCTCAAGTTCTTAGCTCCATTATGAAGCTGACCTCATTACCCTGTTCCAGTTCCTGTCCTTGAGCACTGAGTCTTGAGGCTACTGTGATATATTTCAAACTTCAGTATTGTAGATGTGTCCTCGGAGGGGGAAGTTCTCATGGACTCTCTTGCTAACATAATAATTTTATAATATACTTTATATATTACCAAATCTAAGGTCATCTATATGCCCCTCATGATTATAGTTTTTATCAAACTATAAAACTTTTACATATTAAATATAACATGGCAATAAAACCAATATGATTCAAATTAGCAAATTTAATTAAAAGTGATAATTTTCTGAAACAAAAGTGCAAAGTGAGTTTTAGTAGAAATAGCATGCTTTGAAGGTTCACTTGTTGCTCAGTTTATTCTTTTGATTTTCGGTGTGACAGGCTCCATTGTAGTCATTGCCAAATTTGCAAAGCAATTGAAAGTTTGTTGTGAAGTATGTAAATCAGGGATGGATGCAACTTTTGTAAGGCCTGAAGTAAATACAGTTTGAACGGCCCTATTGAAGGAAATGGATACAACATTTTGAATACAAAATTGCTAGTGCCCCTCTCAGGTTCCTGGAGACAGCCACTTCCAGCGAAGGCCCTGAAACAGGTTCTGGTAGCTTCTCAATAAATCTATATTCATGTAAAATATTTAGCATCATGCCCCATACATAGCAAATGCTCAATAAATATTAGTTTCAGTTGACTTGCCTTTGAAATCAAGTTAAATCTTTGCTATAGTGACATCCAGGGGTCCAGGATTTGTCCAGTGCCATCTTCTGCTGAGAAATCCTTCCACTGAATAGGTAGCTGGGCAGCCAGAGCTCTTAAGGCCTTGTGAACAAGTGGCTTAACCATTTACAGTGAAGTGATCTAATAAGTCAAAGTGCTCAACGCAACCTAAAAATCTGTCAATATTCACCAGAAATAATGAGTCCTTCCGGTCCCCAAGATTGACCTGGTTTTGCACGTAGACAACATCCATCTTGGAAAACGCATACTGATGTCTTCATTTGTTTTCTCCAGCTGACTGCGAACTTGGTTCTTATCAGGTATCTGTGGGTGTATTTGTTTTAAGAACTGTAAGCAAGATGTCAGGAATTGGTTTTTTGTCTTGACATCCACTTGTGGTGGGCATGTGTCGGAGACACATAGCTCGGGGGTCCTATTTTAATTTTCACACTACTGCTCTGGTGATAAATAAAATATGGATGTGCACATTTTCTCAAATTTCTTAATGCTATCAATAGGCAGACAGTAGAAGCAGAAGCATAATGCCTCCCTTGCATCATTCCTGATTAAAAATAGAAAAAAATATTGAAATAAAAAGCAAACTGATGTATCTCTAAAGCAATGTCTGAGAGATCCTACAGAACTCCTCAGTAATAAGTTATGCAAACATGCACTTCATAGTTGGTATTCTAAGGACATGAGTCCAGTCTTATCTCCTCCTGCCCAGCCTTTGTCTTCAACAAACAAGAAAGTGAGCTGCTGCTTTGGGTGGTTATTATGGGCACAGGAGAAAAAGATGCTTTTGTTTTGATTCTATACAAAAAAATTTCCTCAGAGCCAACCTTGCAAATTCACAGAGCAGTTACTTCCCCCGCTCCCCCCAAGACACGCTCTTTAAGTATTATATTTATGGAAAGTGATATGTAAAAGAACAAAGTTCCTGAGCTGAAGCTTCAGCATGCAGAGGTATGGAATGCTGGAGGTCCAGCCAGTGCCAGGAGGAGCCCCTGGAACCCAGAAGCATAATGGAGAGGGAGACAGTTGGCTCTGCACACAGAGCCAAAGAGTAGCAGATAGGGGCAGGAGTGTTCACCAAACGGGGAAATAAAGACAGCAGCAAGAAGCTGGTAGGACAGTAGGACAGAATGCAGAGAAAACAGACTCTAAAGAAATGAACTCTGAACAAGCCATGGATAGAGAAAATAGGGGGGAAATCAGTTATAAAAATGCCTTTTCCCAAAGGTCTTATCTTGAAATCATGATGAAATTAAAGAATTCAGAATTGGATAATTTTTAATACCTGCTTCAGCTACAAACTGTGTGCTATAGTAGCAAGAACAGGAATACCCTCTACAAAGTATTCAACACTAGAGCCCTGACCCACATTTTCCTTTGAGGTTCTACTGGTATTTGGGGAATATGGCTGTTTGCTTGCTTGTTTATTTGTTTTTGGAAAGACATTAGAAAAAAATAATGTTGATTTAATTTAATAGATCTGCACAGATTATTACACTTTATTTTTTTTCTTTGCAATTACTTAAAGATAAAAAAAAAAAGAGAGATTCCACATTCCTTCCCACTACCACTCCAAAAGATGAAATTATGTTTCTTAGAGATGAATTCAATTTTACTCTAGTAAGAAAAAAAAAAAATAGTTTTTTTCATAAACGATAAAAAAATTTAGTACCAAAAAGTATAATATTGAATAAATATTTAAAAGAATCATTTTTCTATATTGCATGCATAAGCACATACAACACATTTATAACCTGGTCTGTTTATATCCAACATATCTCTCCAATAAATGTGATTTATGGGGGGCAGGGAACCATCTACCTGTGTGTGACCTTCATTACGCTTGAAAAGGTGGCTGGTCTGGTCACAGACTTCTGATAATGAACTGCATAAAACAAGGATTAACTCATTGTTCACTGCTTTATCTCCAACTAGACAGACTGCAGAAGCATTTACATTTCAAAACAGGGATTTACTCAAAGTATTCAGATAAGCTTGAGAACACCTGCTTTTTTAGCCTTTGCAAGTTAATATATGTGCGTTTTTTTTTTCTAGAAGGCAGTCCGGACCTATCTTATCACCAAGTAAATAATGTGTGTGTCTAAAGAGGTATAAAAGTAACACTGGGGTGGGGTGGGAGGTGGACGGGATGTTGGGGGGAAAAAGAAAGATGGGAAGTGGCAGAGAATTAGAGGGGTCATGGAGCTGGGATTTATCAGCACTAGGATTTGAGTTCTCTCTAGGCTGCAGTTGTAGTAGCTAGTTTGATTCTGTTAACACGTTTACAAGGTCTGTGTGGTGTCACAGAAGAGGTGACAGAGAAGACAAGGCTAAAAAGGATGGAACCCCTGGCCTTGGCTGGGCATAGGCTGGGCTTCTGCTGGGCACATTCCTGATGTCCCCGTCGTGCCCATCTCTCTGGGGAGGTGGGGCTGACCACTCAGTACAGTTGGCCAAGTTCCCATCCGGGGCCTGACTGCAGCCTGATTCTCGGTCCTTCTCTGGTCTCGCTTTCCCACCCACCAGCAAGTTGCTTTTCTAAACAGGCTTAAACTTTCAACACAAGCTTGCACTGGAATCTCAGCTGGACATTGGGTCCCTACACTGCCTGACTCGCCTGGCCCCAGTTCTTCCATCTGCACCACTGGGGCGTTCTGCTGCCCTCCAGAGCTGTCGTGGAGGTGGAGGGGGCGATGCACCAGCAAGCTCCAGGTGTGGGGGACTCCAAGGACTTGCCTGTCCCCCAAAGGCAGATTCTTTTTAACCGTTGCCAGTGGAATAAAACCTGGATCGATCGTGATCATGATCTCACAACAGACCAGGCAGGAGCCAGGCACAGACCACAGGGCCATGCAGCAGGGGAGAATCAGGAGCAGGAGAGAAGCTGTAGATGGAGGACGGAGCACAAGCCTGTGGGAGCCACTGTCTGGTGGGAGGGAAGAGCTAACGAGCAGTCACTGGGGACCTCAGGCTGTTTCCTATCAAGAAATAATCAAGCTGATGCTGTCTCGACCTCAAGGAAAGTCCACTGCTGCGAGCCCATGGAGTTTCTTAAATCAGTCTGCTAAGACTGAGCATTAAGCACGTGTCTCTGGTCAGCTTTCCCCAACAGCCCACTCAGGGTGGATTCTCCCAGAACTCTAATCGGAACTCATGGCTGGGCCCCTGGGGACCTAGGAGCTCTGAAGGGCTCCCCTGGGGCTCTCCCTGCTACCCTTTGTTTCTGTCTGGAGCCTGCACACCACACCTTGTCTGCTCCGTGCATGTTTTAAATGCTGGTATAATCTGATCAAAACCATCGTCCAGGCCAGCCTTGAAGGGACCAGGAGAGGAAACGTTATTTAAAAAGGACAGAGCATTTTTTCATATGTCTGTTGGCCATTTGGATATCTTCCTTAGAGAAATGCCTACTTAGCTCTTTTGCCCATTTTTTAATTGGGTTGCTTGTTTTCTTCTTGTAAAGTTGTTTGAGTTCCTTATATATTCTGGATATTAATCCTTTGTCAGATGTATATTTTGCAAATATTTTCTCCCACTCTGTTGGTTGTCTTTTAACTCTTTTAATTGTTTCTTTTGCTGTGCAGAAGCTTTTTAGTTTGATATAATCCCATTTGTTTATTTTTCCTTTGGTTGCCCGTGCTTTTGGGGTCGTATTCATGAAGTCTGTGCCCAGTCCTATTTCCTGAAGTGTTTCTCCTATGTTTTCTTTAAGAAGTTTTATTGTCTCAGGGTGTATATTTAAATCCTTAATCCATTTTGAGTTGATTTTAGTATACGGTGAGAGGTATGGATCTAGTTTCATTCTCCTGCATATCGATATCCAGTTATCCCAACACCACTTGCTGAAGAGGCAGTCCCTTCCCCAGTGAATAGGCTTGGTGCCTTTGTCAAAGATCAGATGGCAGTAAGTGTGTGGGTTGATTTCTGGATTCTCTATTCTATTCCATTGGTCAGTGTGCCTGTTTTTATGCCAGTACCCTACTGTTTTGGTTATTATAGCTTTGTAGTATAGCCAAATGGCCAACAGACATATGAAAAAATGCTCAACATCACTCAGCATCCGGGAAATGCAAATCAAAACCACATTGAGATACCATCTAACCCCAGTTAGAATGGCTAAAATCCAAAAGACTATGAACGATAAATGCTGGCAAGGCTGCGGAGAAAAAGGAACTCTCATACATTGTTGGTGGGACTGCAAAATGGTGCAGCCTCTATGGAAAATGGTATGGAGGTTCCTTAAACAATTGCAAATAGATCTACCATACGACCCAGCCATCCCACTGTTGGGAATATACCCAGAGGAATGGAAATCATCAAGTCGAAGGTATACCTGTTCCCCAATGTTCATCGCAGCACTCTTTACAATAGCCAAGAGTTGGAACCAGCCCAAATGTCCATCATCAGATGAGTGGATACGGAAAATGTGGTACATCTACACAATGGAATACTACTCAGCTATAAAAACGAATGAAATACTGCCATTTGCAACAACATGGATGGACCTTGAGAGAATTATATTAAGTGAAACAAGTCAGGCACAGAAAGAGAAATACCACATGTTCTCACTTATTGGAGGGAGCTAAACATTAATATATAAATTCACACACACACATACACACACACACACACACACACACAAATCGGGGGGGGGAGGGAAGAAGATATAACAACCACAATTACTTGAAGTTGATACAACAAGCAAACAGAAAGGACATTGTTGGGGGGGAGGGGGGGGAGGGAGAAGGGAGGGAGGTTTTGGTGATGGGGAGCATTAATCAGCTACAATGTATATCGACAAAATAAAATTAAAAAAAATAAAAATTAAAATTAAAAAAAAAAATAAAAAAAAATAAATAAATAAATAAATAAATAAATAAAAAAAAAATAAAATAAAAAAAAAATAAAAAGGACAGAGACCCAGGAGAGCAAGGAGAAGGGGGTGGAGCCAGCCAAGCTGGCAACCCTGCGGGCCTTTCTGGCTGAGTTTCTGCTCCCTGCTGGTTTGCTGAGCACAAACCCTGCTGGGCTGAGGCTATGCATCCCAATCCATCTTCTCATTGCAGAGTTAGGACAATGCTTTGAGCTAGGTCTGCAGAAGAAACTGGAGATCAGAGAGATGTAAAGAGGATTCGCACACCAAAAGCAAGGGAAAGCTTCCCTGGATGGGTGGTCCCCTGGCCCTGCTGGCTCAGTGCTCCCACAGCCTCCTGTGCTCCTCTGAGGTCTTTCTCTCAACAGGGGTCTTGACATTTGATGGTTTCTGAGGACCCCAGAAGCATGAATCGCTATGATTCACATAGCAGTGTGAGTTAGATCAGGTACCTATGGCTCATGGTACACATTTAATGCATAAACATTCTGCTGGGTGTGAGGAACTTCAGGGGAAGCCGAGGTGACTCAATCAGAGGACTGTCCTCAAGTAACTCTCAGTCTCCAGGAAGGGATGAGACACATTCAGAAATTAATACTTTTTAAACACTTACCTAAAATAATAAACCTCCCCCAGCTTGTTCCTTGACAAAACTGACAGCCCTACGTGTTATAGGAAGAATGTGCTTATTGCCACAAGGGAGCGCGATGGGGTCCAAAGCAGAGATGTGCCCTGTTGGAGGAGTGGGAGTGACAAGTCCAGGAGGACACGGGAGGAGGCTTGAGGAGAGTCTGGCAACGGTGAATGATGTTTGACAAACAAACAGGAATGGTAAGAGAGCCTTCTAAGGAAGCAAAACATGAACAAATACAGGGCAGTGGGAAATGTTTGGAGAACAGAGGCCCAGGAAAGTTGAACAAACATTTTTTACAATTTATTATTATTATTTTTGGCACTGAGGAATAAAAATCTTTTAAAAGAATATTTGCAAATTTTAAAAGATGAAAATGTCATCTCTATTAAATCACAGAGTTTGAATTTGAAAAGGTTTGGTCTAATACATGATAGCCCCACTAGTTATAATTAACATTCAATATCATCCCCCACCAATGTAAATCACACACACACACACACACACACACACACACACACACACACACACACACACACACACAGCAAATAAACATCCCAAGGTGCAGCTTATTTTAAAGATAGGCAACTTGTTTTTTTATCTATTTATGCAGTTACGAAACAAATTGATTTAGGTTTTGCTGAACAATTTGAAAAAATAAAGGACAAGAGACACGCAAATGTTGTGTAGTACTAGGAGCATCGAGCTTGGCCTCTTAAGACTGGAGTTTGTAATGGGATTCCACCATTTGCCAGGACTGTGATAATCTGGGCTTGCCATTCTTTGGGAGCCTGTCTTTTCTCATGTACCAATTGGGGGTGGTATTATCTGCCCTGCTTACCTCATAGAACCCAATGAGATGATGTGAAATCACTTGGTAAATTTTCAAATGTTGAAAGGATAAACAGTATCATAATTCAATGTATAAAATAAAAAAACCTTTAGGAGTGCCTTCTACAATTTGCCCAGTATTAGGCACCTCATATCTTTACTTCAATTACTTCTTACAGTACACTTGCAAAACAAGTGAACCTTTATTTTCACAAAGAAAAAAAAAATCATCCAAATGTATACAGCATGTGTTTATACTGAGCTAAGACTGGACCCAGCTCTGTCTTGCTTTGGAGCTCATGTTTTACAACGTGGATGGCTTATCAACGAGCAAAGGCGTTGAGTGGCAGAACTTATTTTAAACAGTGATAAGAGGCAAAGGATTTGCATGACCTTTTGTACTAAAAGGAGATAGGAAAATACTATTCTGCTCTTGTATTAAATCATGCTGTGTTCTTGCACACAGAATGCAGAGTTGTGTTCTGGTCACTCCTCTTGATGATGTTTATAATGTAGTAGAGAAGGATCACATGGGGACAATTAAAATGTCAAAGGGGAGGAAAAACTAAGATTGTCACTAGCCTACTATGTGCCAGGCACTGGCACACTTTTCATCCTCACCACATGGCTAGAGGCCAGCTTCCACTGTTACCCCAGAATCTACCACAAATAAGGACATTTATTACGGACAGGCTGAATGTCGTTCACTGTTAGAGAACAGATGGGAACCAGTCTTAGGACTTGGGCCTTCTGACTGCAGACACTGCTTACTTCAACACTGAATCAGGTGCCTGTGTATGTGTGTTAGTGTCCTCGGGCTGCCATACCACATGCTGGGGGCTTCAAACAACATTTATTTGTTCTCTTACAGTTCTGGAGGCTGGGAGTCTGACTTCAGGAGTCAGCAAGGCCACGCTCCCGCTGGAACCTAGAGAGGAGTGTCCTTCCTTGCCTCTGCCTGGCTTTCGGTGTTGCTGGCAATTACTCCAAACTCTGTCTTCATCTTCACATGGCCGCCTCCCTGGGTCTCTGAATTCTTATAAGGACACCAGTCACATTGGATTAGGGGCCTATCCTACTCCAGTATGACCTCATCTTAACTAATTATACTTGCAATGACCCTATGTCCAAATAAGATCACATTCTGAGGTATTGGGGGTTAGGATTTCAACATGTCATCTTTTAGGGGAGACACAATTTGGCCCATAAAAGCATGTTACACTTTTTAGTTACTTATGGTACCGATTCATGGAGTTGATACAGGTTGAAGCGAAAAACTTTAAAAAAAAAAGTGTATATGTACACACACACACACACACACACACACACACACACACACACACACGTTCAATTTAGATAGACCCTTGATGAATGATTTCAGGTAGATAAAGCCTAACATATATGGAGTATACCTCTTATTTAGTACAGGGAAGAACATAACATACAACTTAAATCATGATTAGCTTAAAGTTGCCTGAAAATGAGCATGATTTCAAAGGGTCTATGCTTCTGTTTCCTAATTCTTTACTGCCCTTATCCATTTACCTGTCTTTCTCTCTACACTGCACTGTAATCTTCCAAAAAGGGAGAACTTCTTCTTCCTCAGTTTTGTGTATCCACCACAGTGCCTGCTGTATGCTGGGTACTCACTCAGTAAGTACTGAATGAGTGTCAGAGTTTAAAACTGATCAGTTTCACAGAGCCAAATATGAGCATGGAACTCCATTCTGACATTCTTAAAAAGTTTTTTTTTTAATTGAAAGACATTGTCAGTTTCCCCATTAATAATACCCAGACACCAACATATTTTGCTGAAGTGGGAAATTTTTGGTAAATCCTCAGAGACTCCTAAATATTTCTACTCTAACTTAGGGGTCAAGACTGGTTCACACACATTTAACCATGCTGCTGTTTCTTTGAGTTCACTAGAGTCAGAAGATTCAGAAGATAAATATGGAGTCAGAAGATAAATATGGAAAATTATATGATACTTTTGGCATCAGTGCAGATTATGACAATCTTTATTCTAGATATTAAATGAACAACATCTGTTTTCTTGGGAACCCTTGGACCTGGGAATCACCCAAAGTGTCTGTCTTTGCAATTCACCTAAGAAATCTTAAGATACAATTAGGGCAACAAAAATGTCATGTGCCACAGGATTTGGAGCCTACTTTAAAATAGTGCTGTGAGGTTAGGGACCCTGGCTTTTGGGGCCTGGAAGCAGAAACACAAAACACTTTTATGAGCATCTTAACAGGGATTCATAGGCAGCAGCTTTTACAATACATCCTTGGCTTTCAAAGATATGTTTGTTTCCCTTTCCCACATAACTATGTAGAAAAGACACATTTATTTTAATGTTAATAAATATTTATATAGTACTTCCTATGTTATAGGTGGGCACTATTTTAAGCATTTAGCTGGGGAAGGAAATTTTGATGGGTCCACCCCATGCCTAGAGTACGGTACAGAGATCTAAGTTTTTCACTGGCCTTCGTGAATAATAATCACACATCTAAAGATCTAGTTTCTTTACCCCAAGAGGTGAAACCTCTCTTTCTCTCTAGGTTTTAGGTATCACCCATCTGATCCAGTTAGCACTGCTATGTGGTAAATCAGCCCAACCGTTCACAGCTTGATTCTCTCAGGCATCTGCAGCATGTGAGTTTGTGTGGGGGATGTGTAGGGGGATCTGCAGCTCATCTCTGCTCCACCTGTGGTCAGCTGGGAGGCTCAAAGTCTGCAGACATCTGGAGGCTGCTCCCTCACATACTAGGGGCTGATGTTGGTCTTGGCTGACATCTCAGCTGGGCTGTAGGCCAGAGCAGCTCCACATGGGCTCTCTGTACAGCTTGAGCTTCCTACAGCATGGTGGTTGGGTTCCCATGGAGAGCGCAGAGAGAGAGCAAAGCAGAAGCCCCTTGCCCTCCATAACCCAGCCTCAGAAGCCAGGGGACATCATAGTTGCAGTATTTTTTCTGTCGAGGAGTCATAAAAGCCTGAGAGGGAAAATTGACTCTACTCAAGATAGGGCACTGCAAGGTTCTAGAACACATGGGGCTAGAAACACCTCTGTGGCCCTTTTGGGGACATGCAACCTATATCACACCTAAAGTTCCACTTCATGTACTGACCATGCAACCAATGTTTTCGACTCTTTTCACATTTAAACACAAACATTGTGTGTGTGTGTGTGTGTGTGTGTGTGTGTGTGTGTGTGTGTGCATGATTTTCCTTTTATTTACATGTTCCTTCAACAAGGAGAGATTCTTCTGTTTTATATTTATATATTTATATATTTATTTATTTATGTATTTATTTATTTTTGGCAGCCAGACAGTAAAGGGATCTGAGTTCTGTTTCATGTTTGATTAACCCTCCTAATGTATTGTGACCTTCCATGTTACCTTCTTTTGCAAATCTGATAAGCATTAATGAAAACTTTCTGACCGTCTGTTTTTCTAAACTTTTCTTTTCTTTTTTTTCATCTGTCTTCTCAGTAATTCCAGAAATTACCACAGATCATTAGGGTGGAAAAGTTTAGTGACTATATAATCCATCATTATTACTTATGGATTAAAAACGGAGACCTTGAGAGATGGGACACACATAGCCGGGGGAAAAGGATTCAGCTAGAATTCACACTTCATGACACTTACACTGGTGTTTATTTGATGGGGCCCTGATCTCCAACTTCCTTATAGTAAATCACTGGTGACACTGGTATTCCTGAAGATCTTTAAATCTGAATTATCTATCTCTATCATCTATTCTCTATTCTACCCATATCGTTTATCTGTATGTACCTTCTATTGTTTATCTATAGCCATAACATCTACTGTCTATCATGTACCTATCTCTGTATGTGTGTTTCTATCTGTCATCTATCCCTATCATATATCCATCTTTATAATCTATCACCTATCTCTTTAATCTATCATCCAAGTCTATCTAGCTCTATTTATCTATCTATCACATATCTATCGCCCATCTATTATCTACTGATCTATATCTACTATCTATGAACTCTCCATTGTGTATCTACCTCCTCATGATCTATCTCAACCAGGAGTTACGTTTTAGTTTTTTGTACATAGCATACATTGGGAAACCGTATTTTTCTGCAGATCCAGGGAGCACTTTTTAAATACCTTAAAAACCTACCAGTGGAATATATACGAGGATACTTCAAAAAGTTCATGGAAAAATAGAATTAAAAGATAATACGAGTCTTTCCATGAACTTTTTGAAGCACCCTGGTGTAAATGCACTTCCCTATTGCAGGGCAGAAAGCGAGAATTCTTTCCCAAGATGCATCATCCTGTAACTCTGAACACTATCGAATGTCACATTCAGGGTTTCAGTGCTGTAACGTCATTGGGGCTGTGGTCATATTACTCCAGTTCCTGCTGTACCCCAGCCCCTCTGCTCTGACCTGTGCAGGGATGTGCAGGGTGGGCAATGAATGCGGGTGATGAACGGGGTGTGCAGGAGTCCCAGGCGGGAGCCTCCTCTCTGGGAAACAGGAGCAAGCAGCTCTCTGCTGTCCCTGCTACCTCCTCCCTCGCGCATGGCCTCCCAAGAAGCACAGAACCCACTTGACTGCAAGTCGCAAGGTTTTTATTTCCCAAGAGTTCCCACAGATGCTTGTCTGCCCAGTTGAATGGAGCCTGCGATGTGCTGGAATAAATTGATTTAAAAATCATTTTCTGGCGTAGGGAAAACTCTGTGGCAAGTCTTCCCAGTGAAGCCACTTCAAGCCCTCGGCCCTGCTTCCTCTCAGGGTCAGCTTTCACACTTGCAAATGGACACGCCAGTTTGCCAGTCTGTGCTGCTGGCTGCAAAACTGCCTCCTGGGCCAGTTAAGTGTTAGTCTGGGGCTTATGGTAAGGCCTGGTTCTGAGGCAATACCGGCATAATTCTTCTCAACACAGCTCGAATGTGCTTCCAAATTTGGCAGAGCATTTGGATTCAGTCACACCAGCATTTCTTTGTGAGTGTCAATCCAGGTCAGATGGCTACTATTATGTGCCGACTGGGTATACAGCAAGGGCCTAAGCTGTTTACACTCCTGCAAGTCTTAGCTAGTGGAGTCTGTCAACACCTGTGCAGTCTGCATTTTCTTCTAGTTTAAAAATCACTTTTACTTTAGGATAGCTGTCTCTTTACCTGCATATCTATTTATCATATCAAATCTATCATCTATCTATCTATCTATCCATGTCCTGTACAGATATCATACTGACTACTAGGACCTTCTTACCACAGATGTTTTTGTGACCTGAGAGAGTTAAAGGGGAGGGACCTCCTATTTTTCAAGGAGACCAGAAGCTAAGGCAGCAAAGGACTTTATTAAAACCTTCCCTTTCCCAAGAGGCAGTTTCATAATAGAAATCCTAGAGCAGCCCGAAGACACATCCTTGCAAACCTTTCTCCACATGTTCTTGTCTTTCCAGCTAAGCCATGGTTTGCTTCCTCTCTTGGTCTTAGGCAGCCTCTTCTGCACAGCAGCAGAAGGCCAAGTGATGTTGGGCGCTTAAGTCTCAGGAGCAAGAGTGTGAAGGGGAGAGGAAGTAGGTCGTGTGTGGGCCTCAAATCCTATCATAATGTGCCCCTAGAAAGAGAGGAAATCAGATTGCTGTCCTGTAAGACAAAAAAAAAAAAAAAGAAAAAGAAAAGAAAATGTTTTTCCTGATGAGATAAGAAAATAACTTTAGAAATGTCTAAAAATGTTAAGTCAGAACACATAATGTTTTCAAACTGGCCGAAGCAGTCTTTGGAAGACCTAACTTGCGTTTCCTGTTGGCGGAGATCTTGCGGGTTCGGGCACAGTGTTCAAATGCCTCATTCATGCCCTGTGGTGTCCAGTATGATGCTTTAAGTTTCCACTATGTTTCCACATTTCTCTCTGTCTCCAAAATGTAGCTGTAACCCTGCCGGTTCAGGTCTGAACTATTGCAAGGATTACATCATAGTTGAAAAGTGGGTTCCACTTGTTTTGTGAGATTATTTCAGCTGCTTTCCCCCTTAGACTTGCTTACTGGAGACAGAACATTTAGCCTGCTTAGAAGAAGGGGGATGCTCTGCAGAGCCCTCAATCATGGCCCTGATTAGCTTCACAGTAGAGATGGCAGACGACACCCTGAGGTCAGGCACCAAAGACAACAACCCAACAACAGCCGAGAAGCAGCCCTCAGAAGGAACATCTGAAGAGTGACCTGTGCTCTGTGAGCCCTCCGAGGCCAGTTCCGTTGAATCAGCTCCAAAGCTGAGCAGTGGCATTTAATCCACCCTCCAAGTCTCCTGCTGCACCTGAAGGCAGAAGCCTAGAAGCCCACTGGTGGTTACATCATCAGCCCTCCCAAACTACCATGAGCAGAAATAAACAGCTGGCAAATGTCTCACAGCTGGCTTGTCCTGGGTGTTTGCCTGAGCCTGGGGAGATGTTGCTGGCTGATAGAAGCAGCTACACCCAGCTTTAGAAAACTCCAGAAATCCCCAAGGCTCTTTGGACATAGGGACTGTGTGTGTTTTTTCCCATATTTGTTTTTCTTTTCACCAAAGAGCACCCAAGTTAATTAAACCCCAATTAAGCCACAGTGAAGATCTAGATCTCGTTCATTCCTGACTCACAAACAAATTAACTGATGGCAGTGGATATTGGCCTCAGACTGCCCGACGAAAGCAAGCAGTTTTCATGTAGTGTTATACTTGGTGGTGAACTAAACAGAAGTTTTGTAAAGCACTTGTCATACAAAGGACTATTCTTTATATTTTTCTGTGCCTGACAATTCTAATTTTATCATAGTTTAAATTCATAAGTCTACCAGTAAACAATTGATCTAATACAGACAAAGTATGCCTTCACTTTGTGAAGGCCTTGTACCTTACAGCACATGCTGGGAAGGACCTACTTTAGTCCAATCCCATGTGCTCACAGATGAGGAACCAGCTTTGCCTGGTAGAATTCCGCACCTAGACCTGCAAGCCCTAGAACACATTGCACGCTCTCTTCTTTTCCTGGGTTCTTACAGCAGCCGTTGTGCTGTTCTGTCATTTTCTACATGAAATACCTTTGAACAAGTAATTAGAAACCTTTGATCTAACAAATATACATACAAGAATCTATATGTATGTATTTTAAGACATGCATTTATTTAAATACATTATATGTATTATGTATATTATATATAAATTTAAATTTTATTGAAATATAATAAAATTAGGATTGTTAGGCACAGAAAAATAAATAGGTTATTTTATACTAAATATTTATGCTTTACTATATGCATTTTCATTTCTTGCATTGTTTGACCACTTAATCTTTCCTTCTCTGAGGAATTTTGATGCACAGATAATGAATAGTGAGAAAATATACTGTAAGCTGTGTATTTTGACAAATATTTAGAAAAAGTATCTGTGCATTTTAGAAGCCAATGTGAATTTCCATCAAATGATTTTCTAACGTTAGTGTCTATATACATTTTAATTTACAAGGAGTATGGGAAACACAGTAGTTACAGCAAGAATTAGCTACTAGCTCTTCAGTTTTCACACAGGCATTGGTATTCTAAAAGCATAAAATTTACTGACTTTCCAAATCCTAATCCATGATTAGATGAAGCCTGTCTCCTAGGAAATATGCAAATGAAGAGGAAAGGAAAAAAGAAAATCATGCTGCAGAATCAAGCCTAACAAAATCACAGATAATCTAGTTTCATTTAAAAAATGATAGATGGAATCCTCCAAACTAGTAGCCATGAGAGCATTTCCCCTCTTATTTACTTGTTTGTTAATCTGTTTTAGGGAGGAAAGCAGCTTCCCACTGTGCCCTGGGCTCACGTAATCTGGATCTGATCGACATCTCCAGACAATTGTGGCTGCAATTTTACACCTCCCCCAACGCCGGGATATAAAACTCGGCCCACCCCAATGACACACCACTAATTAAGCCAAGCCTGGTGCATGTGTTGAGAGAACAGTGATGTCGACAACCAGCCCACAGGGGAGAGGGTTTCAAATCACAGTCAACAACAGACCCGCTACTCAGTCCTTAAAGTGAAATGCTCCACCACGCATCTCCAAATTGCACCATAACAGGCAGGTCCCGCTTTGATTTTTTAATAACTATACTTAGCTGGGTTTTGTCTTTTTGTGCCTTGACTGCTGGAATTGACCGAGCTTGTCTGCATAACTTGGGGGTGGTGGACTCCTATGATAGGCACAGGCCATACGTAGCTCTTCATTTTCCCTTTGGAGGGAAAGAGCCCCTCCTTTATTTCATAACCAGAAGGAACAATGGGACGTGGAGTGGTGGGGCACACTGGGGCAGCAGACAGCACCGCCTGGAGCATCGCCCGGAGCATCGCCCTTCTGATGTGTGCAGGGCTGTTCTGGACTCCCAGGGCTGTTATTCTGGCAGGAAGTCAGCTTTATACAAAAATCCTGCCTACCGGTGGCTCTTTCCAACTGCTTGTCCAAAAATTATTGGGTGAAGCCTAACTCCAGGACTATGAAACAGGCTAAAAAGTTCCAAGAAAATGCATTTGCCAAGCAAGGAAGCATGCAGGGAGGGGTGTGGTATATCTTCCGAGGATGTCTTAAGTGCTCAATCCCCCAGGCACATTTCTCACAGAGGACCAAGAAACATCTAGTCTTTCCTCCACGATCCATCTGATCTCAATCAAAACAACTCTCAAGTTCTAGCTATAAAACAGTACCCAGCCACTGGCTCCATGAAGAGTCTAGTTTTGGGAAAATAAAATCTTCCATTTTCAGCAGAAGGTTGTAATATATGAATTTGCTCATTGTGTATAAAAGCATAAATTTACTGACTTTTATATATATATGAAAGAACAAAACATGGAATGAATGCTGATTACTACCCTGGATTTGTGTGACTCCCTTTGGGAGAGTTTCTTATGCAGATTAAGAACAGCATATGGCTGCAAGATATTAAAAAAATAGATTAAACAGCAATGTAAAAACATGATTAACGGTGTATGCATTACAAGGGCCTAAGGCTGTAAAATTTATCCTTTATTCAAATATGTTGACATGAGGACAGTATCCAAAATAAGCGTCTTCATGGGAAAACCTAAGAACTTTTTGGCAGGGTACAAGCATTCATCTATGATAAGCACATGTATGCATTCATGTGCATATGTAATGTTCTAATATATACACATAAATACATTCACATTTTACTTAGCAATGCACATAAGTTGTAAAATAAATGAATTGTGCCAGCTAAGTTATTGCCCCAATCCAATCTGATACAATATTAAAATTTATTCCTTTCATTTCTTTTTCTTTTATTCTTTCTCTTTTCTCTTCCTTCCTATCCTTTCTTCCTTCTTCAAGCACTGATTACCTACTGGATGTCAGATATGGATCCAGGTACACTAAGAGATTCACAAATAACTGCTCTCATGTTGCCTATAGTACAAACAACTGACAATAATGCAAAGAATGAGAAAAGAAATGCTTGGACAGATGCACAAGTATTTATATGTGATGGAGCAAAAAAGCATAGCATCGTATACTCACTGGAAACAGAGGTTTAGGGTTCAAATCCTATCTCTGCTGTATAATCTTAGTGAATTGAATTTTCTTCTAGGAAATAAACATAGCCATCCTTCACAAGAATAATATAAAAATCAAATGATTGAATCTGTCAAAACATTGTATAAAAGTGTACAACTTTATGCAATGTATTTACAAACACACATACCTAGAGAAAGTAGGTCTTTAGCTGAAAATTGAAGAACCAGAAAAACTCCAGGGGTAGATGCTCCAGGCTTGGCAAGCTGTCTCCATGCATCTCAGAGTTGTACAATAGTGTGAAACTGAGCAGCTGACCAGAGAGGTAAGCGTGTCTTCGAATGTAAGGTCAGAGCTGAGGGCAAACACACACACACACACACACACACACACACACACACACACACACACGTGTGTGCTGGTATAAAATGGAACAACATCACAGAGAACCTTGAATGCCTTGCTAAGGGGCTGAGCTTATTTTTTGACCAAGGAAATGAATTATTATCTGTATTTCAAATTGCTAAAGCCAGCAGTAGCACGGACACAAAAGGGAAGGGTGTGAGGTGGGGAGGAGAGTCCACTGGAGACTGTCCATAGCTGAGGTCAGTGAGCCTCAAAGTGGATCCCTGGGCCAGCAGCAGCATCTGGTAGATTAGCTTCCTAGGGCTGCCATAAAAATGTCCCACACACGGGGTGACTTCAAACAACAGAAATGTATTCTCTCACAGTTCTGGAGGCTGGACGTCCAAAGTCACTGTTGGTAGAGTTGGTTCTTTCTGAGGGCTGTGCGAGAGAATCTGTTCCTTGCCTCGTCCCAGCTTCTGGTGGTGGTCGGCAGTTCTCATCATCCCTTGGCTTGGAGAAGAATCACTCCAGTCTCTGCCTCTATTGACATATGATGCCTTCACTGAGTGTCTCTGTGCACAAACTGCCCTCCTCTTATAAAGACACAAGTCAGTGGGTTAGGATCACTCTACTCATACGACCACATGTTAACTAGATTCTATCTGCTAAGACCCTATTTCCACATGAGGTCACATTCACAGGTTCCAGGGTTTACGATTTCAACCCGTCTTCTCTGGGGGTTGGGGATATGACTCAATGCATCACACCTGGAATATTGTTAAAAGGTCAAATGCTCCTGCTCTACCCCAGATCTACTGAATCAAAAGCTGGCCCAGCAATCTGTTTCCATCAGACCCTCTGATGCTAACTCACATTTGAGCCGCTCTGGCCCAGGTGAAAGTGAAGAGAAAGGGGAAGAGGGGAGCTGACATAGCTTATTTGGAGAAAAAAGAATTGTTGACTGGTAGGACAAATGAGGAGGAGCATGAGACAAAAGAGAATGGTAGGTATCTTAACCAAAGCAATTGTCGTTGAACTCCAACATTATTAAGCAATTACAAAATAAGATGTAATTAAAAGTTTATTGGGGAATACCAGGGAAGCAAGTGCAGAGTATGGAACTCCACGATGCACCGAGGGAGGTACTATCCCCCTCCCCTCCCCCCAACTACGATGTGCTTATCTGTGGCTGACAGACAGGACCATGTCATGGCCAAGACCCACCACGGGAGCAGGAGCAAGTATTCTCAAAGAGGAGGCTTTGGTGACTTGGGAGACACTTCACCTGTTCTGGACTCCTCCCACTGACCTCCAGTGGTCTCTTAAGGAAAAGACTTCCAGGCCATTGCAGTCTAGGGAGCTCCAGTGGAAGATTTGAGAAATTGGATGACTAAGTGGAAATTGTAAATTAAATCATGAGTAAGAGAGAAGCCTACGGATCATAATTGAGTGGAACTAGGATTAAAAATGAAAGCCAGAGATGGAGCCAGCAGACATCATAGTAATTTAAGGAGTGAAGAATTGAGGCGTAAGTGGGTTTAGGGACGAGGTCAGTCTCCTGTGTCAGGGTTCAGAAGGCAGGTGTGGGCCAGGCTGTGGTCATGGGAGCTCATTCTGTAGGCTGAGTTAGAACCAATGTGGAAAGAGAAAACCAAACTAGGCTTGAATTGGCCAGTCCAGTGATTCTCTCCTGTGACAAAAACACAGGGGAAGAAATCCAACTTGTATATCTGTCCATAAAGCCAGAAAAAATATCTTAAATACCTGTGCGATTTTATCAAAGAACATTGGGCAAGGGGCATATCAAGAGAACTGCATGTCACTGCTACCAAATGGCTCTGTGATCTGAGAAGAGACTTCACTTTTTCCAACTGAGTATTTTAACCAGGAAATGTGGAGGTTGTACTGAGTAACCTCTAACGTCCTACAGACTCCTTAAGTTCTACTGCTGAATGTGTGTTTATAAAATCCTCTAGTTTACCATTGCTTTGAGCTACCCTGTTCAGAGAAAGAATATTTAAAAAGAAAAATGGAATGCAGGTAAATGCAATGGAGACAGCTGCTGAGAGAGTTAAATATACTGCTGGGAAACTCTCAGCCCTTACTCTTCATAGGATCAGTGGAGAGGAATGCTTTGCTTTTTCACAAATCCAAATAATCCCTCTGGATTTGCAGTAAATTAGACACACAGTCCCTCAGCCCTTGACACACATTGTGAGGAAATTATTTGATTTACTTACTTGATATACTTAAAGAATTCCACTGGTCTGGGAGCAATTGGATGCATGAAGAAAATACAAATCCAACACTCGAACAAAATGCTACAGTGACGGCCTCCGTAAAGGAGAGACACATATCCACAGTGGCTGGACAGTGAAAACGAGGAAACCATTGACATAAACCACATGGGGCTCTTTGGACGAGTAAACCAAAAGTCAGTTACGATCGACCATCCTTGACTGTAATTTCATTAATCCAAAAGCTGACAATTCCGCCCGAAAGTATCTCCGAAGCAGCATGCTTCAACCCTTCTCCAGGGTCGTGGTGATGACCTGCCATGGCTGAGATCAGGAATGAAGTGACATTCACAAGCTTTGGCCATACACTTCAAACACTGCACATTTTTAAATACTCAGGGAGATGTAATTATCCCAATTGTCCATGAGAAACCCAAGTTGATAGAGTCAAACATTACTTGTCCAAGATAGCAAAGTTCTTAAGGCACTAAGTGTGCCATCAGAGGTCAGATTTCCACATTCCTTTTCATGATGGTGGTGAGGGATGAGGAAGACATTTCTCTCTTTTTCTTTTTTTTTGTTAAATTAGAGTAAGATTCATTTTACACACACAGTCACACAAATCCTTCATTTGTACAGTTTTTATATTCTACCTCATTTAGTTATGGCAACAATCTTTTTGGTACTTGATATTTCACAGGTGCAGCCAATAATTTAGAAAACCTTAGTAACTTGAATATGACCAGTTAACGGTTGGGCCAGAATTTGAATCATAGCCTCCTAATGCCTAATCCAATAATTTTTCTTCTGGCAATATTCTATCTATCATGTTAGCATATAAAAAGGAAATGGGATTTCAATACTACATAGTCATGCCCACATTTCTAGTGAAATTTAAACATATTTTCTTTCAAGCAACACCGAGTCAAATGATCACTGTTAAAACTAAAAACCTGTACAGCATTTTTCAGAATAGGAGACACAATCTATTTGTGGAGATGCACACTTAGTTTTATTATACTTATCACGTGTTTAATATGAATAGTTTTCTATGCTTTTCGAACACTGGAAAAGTCGGCTTTTCCAGTGTTGCTTGGAGAAATCACTCCCTCAGAATCAATGTCAATAGATCAATCAGTATCAACTACCGTCTCCCTGTAGCACACCACATAGACTCTGCTTGCTGCAGATGTAAGAAGCCACCTGAAGGTGAGAATGTTGGTCCTTCTGACTTGCTTTGGACCTCAGGTCATGAGCCACCATCAGCATCTTCTGTCCAGTGTTTCAATACATACAGCTTACTGCTCTTGATGGACAATTGCAGGGTCGTGTGCCATACCCTGACAGAAGCTGCTGAACCACTTGCCTGTCTGAGCAAGCGTTTGTCTGTCCCCAGATCCTCTTGAAGTGAAGTTCATTTCTGTGTGATTTGATATCAGACAGAAGTTCGATTGCATTACATAGCTTGATCTTTACTAAGGCCGGCTGTGGGTCTGATGCTCTCTTAGGCACTTTTCTAATCCTTGCAACAACTTGTGCAATCTGTATCATAAATAACAAATGAGGAAACTGAAACTCATGTATAGAGCTAGACTCTAGTTATGCCTGGTTTCAAAGCCAATATTTTCTCACAATAATCCAGACAGATTATCTTGATGAATAAACTAGGAGTCTCTTTTCCATGAAATTGCTTGTTCTCACTTTTCATGAGAATATAATATATATATATATTATACATTATATACATATATATACATACATATTATATGTGTATATACATATTATATACATATATACACATTATATATATAATACATTATATTATATATATATTATACAATATATATAATATATTATATATTATATATATAAAATATATTATATATATTATACAATATATATAATATATAATATATTATATATATATAAAATATATTATATATATATATATTATGCTGAATCTTTTGTTCCCCAAAGAGGCCCTTATAAATCATTTGGTCACAGCAGAAGCTAAATCCAGGGCTCTTGAACCCATCTACAGTGTAAATCTTTCACCTGTATCCAAGCAAATCACCAATTCTTACACCATCCCTCTCTGGATTTGCACTGTGCCTTGTTATTACACCCACAACACACATGCACACACACACGTTTTTATTTCCAGAAGCAAAACTAAATGCTGTGCTAATGACCTTCTTTGTCATCCCAGACCCAGTGATTTCTTTAGCATTCCTGTGTATCCACGCTCTGCTGACACTCCTAGCCCAAGTTCCCCTGAAGTGTGAGCACGAGGCAGCTATCTGTCCCTCTCTTGGCCAGTCTGATATTTAGGGCCTCCCTGATGCAATTGCACATTCCTGTGCCATGAAGCACGTGGATCTACTTCAGGCATCACTGTAGGAGGGTGCATGGCTCTAGTGGGGCTCATGGCTCCTTCCTGAACATGTGCCCTTGTGGCCTTATCATCACAACGTCAAGAGGAATGCTGCCTCCCTGCACAGCCGTAGTCATTATTCTGGAGATTCAGCACATTTCTGGGAGGTAAAAAGTCAGTTTTAACTCTTTGAGACAAAATTGTAAGTGAGCACTCACTCATACTGGTTCTCTAAAATGCTCAGTTCAGGAATCTTTTTAGAACACAGATGAAACATTTTTCAAATGCTGTTTTGCAGAGGTTGAGTTACTTACCTGCCTTCTTGGAGAATATTTTAAAATGGTTAAGCACATGCATTCACCAGTTAGACCTAGTTAGTTAATGCCAGTTTCTGAAGACGTGATGATGAATCAGATAAATTTTGCAGACTCCTGCCTTGCTGTGTCCCGTGCCATTCAGTGACCCCACTGGCCCAACCTGGAGTCATCACTTCTGTGCATTGAAAATTTTATATCAATTGCAGGCAAGTATCATCTCTCCACAATTTATTTTATTTTATAATTCAGTTACAGAGCCTTCTTTAACTTTTCTAACTCAGACACTCTCTGTTTCTATTTGTTTCAGAGCAAATCGCATAAGCCTGGACAATTCCAAGGTGTCAGGTGTGAGGAAAAAGGGAGTGAACCAGGAAGGAGGAGATAAAACACAAGGATGCATTGCTGAGCCAGCCACTCAAACACGTGCTCTGTCTCAAGGGATCACTTTCAGGGACGTCATCGGAACTACTGACTTTTCAGGAACCCCATCTGTCAAGGGCAGGGGAGAGTTTATCCACTGAGTCCTCTCTCTCACTGGCCAAATCTCAACCTATGGATATTAAGTCCCTGTACTTCCAGGTTGCATACACGTTGGTCCTGAGAGGGTCCCAGTATGTTTCATGCTCAGGGACATCAGCGAATCTCTCATCCACAGTGAAACCTCAAAAATAGGCATGAAGTGAGGGCTCATGGGGCTGTGGATGCTGCCACACTGGATGAGGGCTGGAGGTGCATAAGGAGGGATCCCCGCAATTCAGGCCTTGTATTACTCTGAACTCATAACCCCACTGCATTCAGATCCCATGTGATGGTACAATATAGACCTCTTCTTTTCTTTGTTTGGGGGTCATAATGACTGCTCTCTTTTCTTCCTTGAAGGAGGAGGTTAAACTCCAACTAGTCATAGAGTCCCCGCCAGGGGTTGGCTGGCCACCTCTCTGACAAGACATAAGCCACAAGGACAAAGAAAATTCTCCACTGCACAGCTGATCTGTAGGCCACAACCAATGTTCTCTTCTCCACCCACTGGATTTTAGAAATAGTGGGAATTCCCTCGGCCTTTTATTTTTCCCTGACTCCTGACCAGCAATTTGAGAGGTCCAGTTGGCTTCTTTGGCGGGGTGATCCTGACCCTTATCCCTAAAGGATATGAGCCCTTGTTGCCTTGTGCTTAGCACGCATCGGTCCCAGCTTGCCCATTTCTTACTGGGCTAGGAAGTAATATGCGGTCATCCTGCTACTCATGCAGGGTCAGTTACACCAATGTTTCTCTGCTCTGCTGGCCCACTGGCATGAGGAGACCAAGTGGAGAGAAGGTAGGTAGAGCTGCCAGTTCAGTGGGCTCTTACAGGCCCCCATTAAAAGAGCTCTCCATTAGGAGATTAGGAATGTTAAGAAGTGAACAAGTTACAATGGAAAGCACACATTCGATCCATGTGGCAGTGAGGGTGATGGTGACAGAAGCCACTTGTACTTCCTCCTGTTGGTCACCTCTCTTACATGCCCGAGCTACTGCGGATCCCACTACATTTACACCAGTCATAGGTTCTGCACATGCATGCATCCTGGAGGTCAGTTCCCCAGCACTATCTCAAGTCCACTGCCCAACTGAGTCTGTAACCAGATGCTGCAGCATTCTCAGACAGGATGTTTCTGTGCTATGGGGTATGTGTTAGTCTGTTCTGGCTGCTCTAACACAACACCATAGACTGGGTGGTTTAATAAACACATTTATCTCTCACAGGCTGGAGGCTAGGAAGTCTAACTCAAGGTGCTTGCAGATTCGGTATCTGGTGAGAGCTCGCTAACTGGTTCATAGATGGCACCTTCTCATTATGTCCTCACTTGGGGGAAGGGACATGGGAGCTCTGGTGTCTCTTTCTCTTCTTCTAAGTTCATTAATTCCATCATAAGTGCTCTACCTTCTTGACTTTATCTAAACTAATTACCTTTCAAAATGTCCATCTCCAAACACTATCACATTGGGCGTTGAGGCTTCAACATATGAATTTTGGGGGACACAATTCAGTCCACAGCAGGATACGTACTAAGACCCACGGTCATATGACTGTTAACTCATTAAATGGCTTCCGCTGGTCTGGCCCAAAGTTGTACTCTACCTGCCACCAAGTGGCTATCTGGTCTCGAGCAATGGTGTTACAAGACTCCACGTCATTTTCTGCTATTGGCCATTTGGGCATTCTGCCACAGAGTTGCTAGCTCAGCCGTGGAAAGGTGGAGCCCAGTGAAAGAAACTGGGTCTGTGATGATGTTATCAGGCCCCTGAGTCAAGAGTCAATCAAGCCCTGGGCCCTACTATAGGCATAATCTTATATGAGTTAATACATTTCCTTATTCTTAAAGCCAGTTTGAGTAAGGGATAGAGTTGAGGAGAGAAAGTTACTGGAGTCCACATGCAATCTAATTGATAAATCATATTATTTTCATAGGTGGCAGCCTAAACCAGCCACACTATAAAATCCAATGTGGGGGCCGAGCCCGTGGTGCACTCGGGAGAGTGCGGTGCTGGGAGCACAGCGATGCTCCCGCCGCGGGTTCGGATCCTATATAGGAATGGCTGGTGCACTCACTGGCTGAGTGCTGGTCATGAAAAAGAAAAAAAAAAAAAGAAAAATTCTGATGTGGAAGAAGAGGCTGCCTAAAAATAAGGCATGGGCAGAAAAAATGACCGTCATAGCTGACCACATTGTCTCTGCTGTGGTATGTTGTGAAGTGTCACAGCATCTCTGGATGCTGGTCATTATCTCAGTTCTCTGATGCATTTTGAGTGGCAGTAGCTAAATGAAAGCATGAGCCTCACCTGCTGTCTCCAGACAAGCTCACAGATGTGCTGCAGATTTCAAAGTCTGGTAAGTAATGCCTTAAACATCAGTTCCAAGAACTTCACCTGGGTACTGGTTACATCAGACTAGCCAGACATGTTTATTGAAAAGATAGATTCCCCCGTCCTACATCAGAACAAATAATACTCTCTGAGAGGAAAGCCTTGGGTAAAGCTCTTGTATTTTCAACAAGCTCTCTAGATAATTTTCACTCATTGCCAAGATTGAGAACAAATGACTAGAAAAAGTTGAGATCAAGCCAGAGCAAGAGTTCACCAATTCAGCTTTTGGGGATGAAAAATTTCTTCTCTTTAATCTGGCTCGACATTTCACGTGTCTTTTTGTACTTTCAAGGGTTGAACTGGAAAAGGCGATAGCTTCCTGGTCAGGAAAACTGGTTCTACTTCTCTTTTCTCCAGTCTCTAGCCCTGTATAACCTTGGAGAAATCACTTGTTTGGGGGCCTCAGGTTTTATCATCTGGCAAATAAGAAGTGGATTACATAAGACTATATATAAGGCCCTTTGTTCATATGAAATTTAAAAAAAAATCCATGACTCAGCATTGGGGAATGATTATAAAACTTGAATCCGTAGGCAGATTTATTTAATTTTATTTTAATTCACTGATTTTTACTTTTCTATTCCTACCACATTTTTATGGGTAATGGGAGGGCAACGGAAGGATGTGTTTTGCCATAAATGTTCCCCCATAGATGCTAATCAGTAGGAAACCATC